>NW_006238936.1:1464830-1492060 GCF_000226075.1 Solanum tuberosum | reverse complement strand
GGGGGGGCCCCCGCAGCCCCCCCGCCGCTATTCTCACAGTCAACGCCATCCAACGGTGGGGAATTCCTTCTTCAATTGCTTCAGAATCATCCACATCAACTTCACTCTCAGCCGCAACCGCTGCCGCAACCGCTGCCGCCGCCGCTGCGGCCGGAGTTGCAGACTCTGCCGCATGATCCAGCAGTTGCAGCAGTAGGTCCTAGTATGCCCTACCCGCCATTGTTCCATACTCCTACAAACCCTTCTGTTTTACCCTATTCTCACTCTCCTCCTCTGTTTGTACCTCATAATTTCTTCGTTCGAGGGTTTCTCCAAAACCCTAATTCTAGCCATACCATTAACCCCAATTTCTCATCTCCGCCTGCCCCAACTGGGTTCAGTCAATTTCAGCATGCGAGTCCACTTGGATTTGGATCAGTCGGAGAAAACATGGGCAATTTGGGGATTTTCGGTGCCAATGCTAAGGCGAGTAATTCAAATAATGAGTTTGATCATAATCTGATTTTTGGATCTTTACGTAGAGATATTCAAGGTAATGTGAGTATGCTGAATGACCGCTTCAGTGATGATTTAGCTTGTAAAGTTGGTAACTTTGAACAGAAAAACCAAGAATCAAGATTAACGAATGTTAGGATGTTGAATGGTGTGGAGGGTAAGCGTGAGAATGTCATTGGTTCAGGTCGGAAACAGTTGGGCAATTTAAGGGGTCTTGAGCAACAGAATAGAGGTGGAGGTGGAGGTGAGAGTGAGAGTGGTGGTTTGGGGCGGGGAAGACAGTTTCATAGTGGGACTGTAAGAGGGGCTGTGCCACCACCAGGTTTTTCAAGCAAGCCAAGGAGCAGGGATTTTGAGCATAATGTCGATAATGAGAAGAACAATTTTGTTGAGTTGAACCATAGGGGTATTGGCTTGAATCATAAGTATGAAAGGGAAAGTAAACATCTTACCAGGAATGGTAAGAATTATGCTATCGGTTCAGATGATCAAAGGGTTTTTCGTCAGCTGGATTCACCTGTCCCACCAGCAGGAAGTAAACTTCACTCTGTTTTGGGTTCTGATGTTGAGGATTCCACGTTGGAATTACATGGTGAGGATGCTGAGAGTGGGGAAGAAACTGTCTCTGGGATGAGGAATGTTCTAGGTAGGAGTTCTGCTCAAGGCCAAAGCGATCTGGATGAATTGGGAGAACATGTTATCAGTTCTCTTGGACTTGAGGATGAACCAGATGAAAGAAGTGATAAAAAGAAACATCATGCCTCTCGTGATAAGGTATTCACTGCCCACATATGTTCAGATTATATGGGCTTGATTTGGTGTGATGAATGTATAATATTAGTTAGCTTTAATGCGTGTCTTTGTGCTCTTGTGTATGTTAAAAAGTTCCATTGCCCAAATTAAGATTTAAGGTTACTTTTTCAGTGTTTGTACTTTGTAAAAGGAACTTGTTTGTTTAACCTTTTCTCGTTTATGCTACAATGTCTCAACTATTTGGTGATATCAATTCTTGTAATCATAATAAAGCTTATTTTCCAATGCAATTTCTCGGAATTGTATTAACTAATCCTCATTTTTTGGGGGTCCTAGAGATACTAATCAACATGTTATCTGGCTTTGACAGCATATATTTGTGAGACAGATAAACCCTTGACTGTGAGCAATTGTATGCACCGACTAGCTGAATTTCTAACTCATTGCATTTGAAGGTGTATGTTAAATGCTACTAAAACAACCTCTTTATTTTCTGGTTTCACTACTTTGGATCAAAGTACTTTGAGAGTGAATCAGATTTGACTTAGAAATTCAGATTGATTTTGGATGACATTTTCCTTGTGACATGGATCAGTGTGTCAAACTAACTTGACTTAAATTAGAGTTTGAAGATGATTCGTACACCAGTTGCATGGAGCTTAAATTTGAAATGAAGCACATTTGTTTGAATTGTGTATTTTTTTACTTTGCGGGTAACATTGAGGGGTGTTTTCAGTGTATAAGAATACATGCTTTAGTGAGGACAATTTTTTTTTGAAACTGGTAACTTTAGTCTATAAATCCACATGTATACCGCAACAGAAGTGTAGCTCCCCTTCAAAAGTGTTACAACTTACAGGGAAAGGCAGTCTTAATCTAAACTGCTGCCTATAAACAATCCAGCACAGCAAAGATGTCTTCTGTCCTAGCTAATATATCTTCTTTACACCAAAAATAAAGAAGAGCTAAGCAATTCATTTTGATCTTCTGTAAGCTGTTCTTTACATTCTCAAAACTCCTGTTGTTCTCTCTTTCCAAATTGTCCACCAAATGCATGCTGGGACAAGTTTCCATCTCTTCTCCTTATCTGAAGCATTGCCATCTCTATTCCAGCTGCTTAGAACTCCTTTAATGCTCCCTGGTTTCACCCATCTTATCCCCTTTAGACAAATGAACATTCTCCATAACTGTTCTGTCCATGTACAGTGCAAAAAAAGATGGTTAATTGTCTCTACATGCTCTCCACATAAAGTACATCTGGAGGCCAACTGATAGCCTCTTTTGTTTAAATTTCATGAGTCAAAACTGTTTCTTTTGTCAACAACCACATGAAGCAGTTTATTTTGTAGGGTGCCTTTGGTTTCCAGATCATCTTCCATGGCCAATCTGTCTCCTGTCCTGCATTCTTGTTGAGTTCCTTATAAATAGAATTTACTGAGAATTGACCTTTGGTGTCATTCTTCCAAATCAGCAAGTCCTTTTCAGTGAGGTTGCTGAATGAGGCTACTGAATCTTGAAAATCTGCCACTTTGTCCATCTCCCAGTCATGAAGGTTCCTCCTTAGGAACAAATTCCATCCTTGTCCAGTGGATAGCTAGAAATTGATCAATTATATAAAAAGGATGTTTGCGTTTTCACCCTCTACTTCTTTTCCAAGCGGATTAAACATCATAATTTTTTTATTTTTTTATTTTTAAAAAGTCCAATTGTCAAAGTATACTTTCCTTATTTGTAATCATTACTCTGTTCTGAGAGGAAGACCTACTTGATTGAAAGACAAAAGCTCGAGTTGATGAAAAATTTGTGGTCCTAGTACATACCCTTCTCTGGTAGATTGGACTGTCTGGATGTGTCTTGGTACATTCTCTAAGAACTTTGTAACCGTATTCTTTTTTTTTTTTATGACAAGGGAAACCCGCAGCCGCTACCTTTTGGGTGCGCACAGGGTAAAACCCCCGCTCCTATGCAATAGCTCGCAAACCACATAGGAGAGGTAACCCGCACTAGGCAAGCCTGGTTCGACGAGCTCGACCCAGAAGGCAAACCCCTTGCTTTCGCTGGCAAGAGGTTTCGAACTTGAGACCTCCAACATGTCCCAAGCTCAAACCACTGGGCCATCCCGAAGGGTACTTTGTAACCGTATTCTAATTCTCTAGCATATTGTGTTTTATTGGTGTCTCTGGTGCAATGTTCCAAAAAGTTGAGCAATGTATGGTTGGGGTGAAGAGGAGCGGAGGTAAAATTGAGGAGTATGTGTCATTTGACTCATTTCCCTTGTTTGTTAATGAAGGCAAACAAGTAAGGTGTTAACAAGGTTGACTCATCTATCAATATCTATGCTATATTAAAAGTGGGAACCTCAAAAGTTAAAAAGTTGAAGGGCATACCCTTTTCATTAAATACCCCAATTATTAAACTAATATATAGTAATTAGCTTATTTTGATTTTTAATGAGGGTTAATTAGAGAATTTGTGAATCGTCACGTCTCTGGAGAAGTTTGGTCAAATGAATATCAGTTACTCATCTATGCTTCAATCCCAAATATTTATGCCTTGTCTAGAACTCGGCTATTCATTTTTGAAGGACCTTCGGAATGGGATAATCATCAGGATCAAGTAAAAACTCTGGTTTTCTCGTCATGGTGATAAATCATTACCTTGCGTGCTCATTTTTTCTTCCCTCAACAAACATACAGAAGCCACAACAACCATTGTCGAATTCCACAATTAAATAAGCATTGTCTATTATATCAGGCACCTTAATGTCGAAAAGAGAAGTAGTTAAAAACTATGTTACTCGGACTCTCCAAAAATGATGCTGCACCCGTGTCGGATTCTTAAAAAATGCATTACTTTTGAAGGATCCGACACACCGTGATATTTTAGAAGAGTCCAAGCAACATAGGTTTGAAACATGTTACACAAGCCTATTTATTAATATAGGCAAGCAAGTGTTGACTCATTTCCCTTGTTTGTTAATAAAAGTAAAAGTGAGGAGTTTGTGTCATTTGACTCATTTCCCTTGTTTGTTAATTAAGGCAAAAAAGGAGCTGTGGAAAGTTTCCCTTCATGCCAAGATCTTTCCATAAACTTAACTTGGATGCAAAGAAAGAAGTATAATGATTTTACTTTCTTCCAACTGCCCCAAACAATTGGAAGTTAATCACTATATCTCTTTGTTTTTTAGAATGGTTACAAGTAAATCACTAATATCTCACGAGGTTCAAAATAAATCAGTTAGGAGTCGTATAAAAATAATGCTAAATAGAGTGTATTAGTAATAGTAATGCTTGATTAGTTATGTTTGTGTTAGTTATACATAGATTATTTCTTATGCATCGTTTGGTTTGGTGTATTAAAAATAACAGGCATTGTATTAAAATATTTGTTTACAAAAATATCCTCCACAATTATGGTGAAAAAGATGTAAAAGGAGTTTTGAGGGGTAATTGGGTCTTTAACCATGTTAATGCATGCATTAAATCTCTTTGCATTATTAATACCTAGAAATCCATGGTATTAGTAAAACACTCCTCAATACACAATAGAGTGTGTATAATTAATGCAAACATTTGTTATACATAGCACGGAAAAGTTTACCAAACATTTGTTTGAGAATGATGGCACCCCCTGGGGGTTTGTAAATCCCTCCTCATCAATTTCTTGATGAGTTCTTTTGTGTGAATATAAAGTTACCTATTTCAAAAAAAAAAAAACAAGATACTACTAATACATAAAGCTAATGTATGCATTATTTTTGCTAATACACTCTACCAAACGCCCCCTTAATCTCTCTATCCTTTCTCCCGACTTTTCTCCTATCCTTCTTGAAACCAAACATACTGTTACTGACTCACTTTTGTGCTACTTTCATCAGGACTACCGATCAGACAAGAGAGGAGCATATATACTTGGCCAGAGGATGAGGATGTTGAAAAGACAGATTGCATGTCGGAGTGACATTAATAGGATGAATGGTGCTTTCCTAGCAACATTTGAGTCCTTAATTCCTCCGGAGGAAGAAAGGACAAAGCAGAAACAGTTATTAGCACTGCTGGATGAAATTGTTAGCAAGGAATGGCCTGATGCTCGGCTCTATGTTTATGGATCATGTGCCAATTCTTTTGGATTCTCGAAAAGCGATATTGATATTTGCCTTGCAATTGAGGATGCAAATATTGACAAATCAGAGGTATTGTTGAAGTTGGCTGACATGTTGCAGTCAGGCAATCTCCAGAATGTGCAGGTATTTTGAAAAATTTAGCTACTCATCTTTTAATACAATAATATTCATTTATGTACCATATATATCCAGAGTATACATTATGACGTGTCTGACACTGGCCAAGCTGGCCTCTAAAGAGGGTCTTGGAGCGCACTAGGGTCGGTCTCAGCCAAAGGAGAGCGGGGACCAATCCAGGACTGGCCAGGAGGGGTCCGGTCCAAGGCCGTTTTTAATCTAATAAGTAATTTATGTCCTTGCATATTTCCTGTAGAAAATAAAAGGAATTGGCACGACTATTTAAAAAAAATCCCCTAAGCCCTATAGACCTTGGAAACAATACAACAACAACAATGACATACCCACTATAATCCCACTAGTGGGGTTTAGGGAGGGTAGGATCAAGGATGTACGCAGACCTTACCTCTACCTTTGTGAGGTAGAGAGGTTGTTTCCGATAGATCTTGGAGACAATAAAGGAAATAATTGATACATATGTATACTCACACATATCTATTAAAGGAATACCACAAATTCTCGAATAACTTATAGATGAAAACTTCTAGTTTGATAGAATGACTATTTTAACTTAAAAGATAAAATACACGAACAGAGCAGAAATCATATGGAGGAGTTTTATAGCTGATTGCAACTACTTTATGATTTGAGAGTGATTGAACTTACAGGTCGAAAATTAATAAACAATTCATTTATTGAGTTGTTTAGATCTTTGCTTGAATTAATACTTTCTTGATTCTATTAACTAAAATTAGTGCTTTGTCTGTTTTTCTTTTTGACGAGTCTAAAACTAAATTTTATTACCCTTTAATATCCCATGAAAGGCACTTTTGACTTCATAACATTTACTTTCATTAATATTATGAATGTCAATTTACGAAAACATGGATTTCACATTTTCCGCCTAATTGTGAGCAAATTTCAAATTTACCTAACAGGATCAAAATCAATAATATGTGGAGGTCAATTTAAAAGATTAAATATTAATATCAGATCCGACCTGTTTTTTGGGCCCCAAGTCGTTTCGTTTGAAGTCCATGTAATTCAAGTTAACGCACGGGAGGTCCCCAGTGGCGTAGGCAGAAAATTCGTGAAGGGTGTCCAAAGTAAAGCCAACATAGAAAAAAAAATGTGGCCATGGGGAATTGAACCTCAGTGGCAAACACACTTTTGCACATTATTTCCACTAAGCTACCACTCTATATACAACAAAGTATTTCGTTTTTTAGTTAATTAACCGCTTTAAAGCAGACCACATTAAACAAAAGAAACAGAATGTAGATGCGGTGATTCGAACTTGGGTATTGTGTACGTATTGGGCACACTTTTGCCACTGAACTACGACTCGTTCTTGTTGTTGAGGGTGTCCAAAATGCTTAATATATCAATATAAAGTAAGATTTGGCCTATACATAATGTAATTGGACACCCTGGAGCAACAGTAGCTCCGCCCCTGGCGGTCCCTGGCCCTCCCCTTAGTGAGCTGGATTAAGTCTACTTGTCATGTTCGATCCAGAGTGGATCTAGAATCTTATATGCTTCTGATTTTTTATAAGGTCCTTAAGTTATGTGGCAAATTGTTTTTCCTATGGTGCTTCCTTCAGATTTGATTCTGTTCTAGTATGGTCTCTAACTCAAGTTTCCTTGCAGGCGCTTACACGTGCCAGGGTGCCGATAGTCAAGCTTATGGATCCAGAAACTGGGATATCTTGCGATATATGTGTGAATAATGTTTTGGCTGTTGTTAACACGAAGCTGCTTCGAGATTATGCACAAATAGATGTACGATTAAGACAGTTGGCATTTATTGTTAAACACTGGGCTAAGTCTAGAGGGGTGAACCAAACTTACCAGGGGACATTATCTAGCTATGCGTAAGCCTACATTTCGCTATTTCCTTTTCGCTTCTCTTTTTCCTATTCAATTCACGCCTTACCAGGTGACATTCTCTAGCTATGTATAAGCATACATTTTCATGCTATTTCTTTTTTGCTTCTCCTTCTCTTATTCGGTAGGCTGACTTTTATTTTCTGCTTCCAGGTATGTGTTAATGTGCATTCACTTTCTACAGCAGCGAAGACCTGCCATCCTTCCATGTTTACAGGTGTGTTTTCTTTAGCTCTGATGTTATGATGTATGCATTGTTGTATGTGAAACTTGTAAGGTGTCACACTACCTGAACCGTTTGATTGGTAAATCATCACTGAAAGGAGTGTGCAAAATGTCTGCTGGTTGGTTGAGTGTGGACGGCTTTTTTCATCACTTGTAATTTATTCCTCTAGTCAATGACTGTGAATTCTTAGTTGTTTGATTGAGCTCGAATTGCTTTGGTCAGTCAGTTCTAGTCACATGTACTTTTTTTTCATCACGTGCCTCTTCAGTTAAGCATGTATCGTTTTCTGTGAGGAACCAAACTGTTGGTTTCAACATGGTGATTTTAGATTGTGGAAGAACAAAAATTAAAAAGTTCATCATACCTATAGTCGTAGTCCTTTTTTTTTCTCTGTTGGGGGTTTCAGTTGTTCAGTGTCTCTTGCTCTATGTGGAGAGTAAGCTTGAAATTTATCTTCTTTGGGATCTTTAATACTCCCTCCGTTTCACAAAGAATGACCTCCTTTCCTTTTTAGTCAGTTTCAAAAGAATGACCTCTTTCCTTTTTTGGTAACATTTTACTTTTTGCTTTCCACGTGGCATGTTTAAGACCACAAGATTAAGGGCAATTTTGTACATTTGACATAACTTTAATTTAGGACCACAAGATTCAAAAGTCTTCTTTATTTACTTAAACTCCGTGCCAAGTCAAACCAGGTCATTCTTTGTGAAACGGAGGGAGTAATATTTTTCTTCTTAACCAGATAATAGTTTGGGAAAAATCCTGAATTACAGTTGCATTTAATTTCATATTTAGACTTTGGTGTGGCTGTTGACGACACATCTTCGCAGAGGTGGACCCACATGCCCCCTGGCAACTTCTAGATTTATATATATATATATATATGTATATATGTGTAGATAGTCTATAAAACGATAGTATATTTAATTGTGCACCCTTATAATCAAAAGCTGTCTGGGAGCACTGGTCGAAGTCTCCACTTTAAAGTGCCACAATGTGGGTTCGAATCTCGCGAAAGTTAGTATTTTTTGGCCTTTAAAATCAGATTTTTCTTAAAAATTAACCTTTTTAAAAATTGTCTTTATTAACCACTTGCCACCTCATCTGGCCCCACCCTTAACCTTACCCTTGAGTCACTCTTAGTGGTGCCCTCTATCTTCAAATCCTGGGTTTGCCTCTGCATCTTCGGATTAATAATCAAATCTTCGTCTTAGAGCTAGAGCTATGTAGAGTGTGAAAGACAGTCTATTTTTTTTTTTTAATTAAATAACGATTCAATCATATCATTTTTCTACGGAGAATTGTTTCACCTTAGGTGCTTGCCACCTTCTGCCCTTTGTTTTTTTCTCCTTTGTTAGTTTGTTAGAGTGGAGGGATAGTTTCCATGTAGAGATTTTGATATGGCTAATGAACTAGTTGCCTGTTGGATTGTGAAACTGCATTTTCTATTTTCCCTTCTCTTCAATCTTCAGTGTATGATTGTTCAGCGTGGATGCTCATTAAATGCGGACATGCATGTGATACCATCTGAACCTGTATCAGCATTCTGTACTAGTTAATTTAATCTCACATAAATGATGTAAATCTTGCAATTTGGTCTCATTCTGTACTTCATTATAAAAGATCGGATAGAAAGTAAGAACAAATATAAGTGATTTGTGCACATGGGTTGAACGAAAAGAAAGAGGTTCCCCAATATGCTTTAGCATGAAACTTGCCATTCTCGTTTTTTTCCCTGTCTAATAATCAAGTATAGTTCGTTACTAACATCGGTTAATCAATTCCTCATCGAAAAAAGGAAATCAATTTCTTAATGTGGCACAACACTGTTTTGGAATATTTACCCCTTACATGTGCTATTCCTCGGCCTTGCGAACTGATTTGGACAGTGTCACCTGGCCTTTGATGTATACGAAAATACTTTTCTGCTGCTGTAGTCATGAGGAAACAATTTTTTCCTTTTTGGGTTGAGGTGGTATTCAGGAAATATATAGTTGAAAGGGAATTTCTACGTTCTACTTTGTATGAAGATAGTTATCCTTTCTTCACATTCTTTTCCCTGTCCTCTTATCAGGGTATGGAAGCAACCTACTCTGTTACTGTTGGCAACATTGAATGTGCTTACTTTGATAAAGTGGAAAAGCTTTATGGTTTTGGATCTCACAATGGTGAAAGTCTTGCTCGGTTGGTGTGGGCATTCTTCAGCTACTGGGCATATTATCATGATTATGCAAATGATGTTATTTCCGTTCGTTCAGGAAGTACAGTGAGGTAAGGCATTGTAACTACTACTGATGTTCTTGTTGATTATATGTTTTTTACCATTTCTCTTAGCGAATTTTCTCCATGTTTGATTATGTACAGCAAGCGAGCCAAAGACTGGACTAGGAGGATTGGGAATGACAGGCATCTGATATGCATAGAGGATCCATTTGAGGTTTCTCATGATCTTGGTCGGGTGGTAGACAAGTTCAGCATAAGAGTATTGAGGGAAGAATTCGAACGAGCTGCTGAAATAATACAGTATGACCCGAACCCGTGTGTGAAACTCTTTGAACCCTATATACCTAGCTGATTTGGCCTTTTGTTCAAGAAAAACAACCAATAATTATAGGAATGTCCGTCGTGCTGTAAATTGTTATATGTCCCTTCTGGTTTTGGCTTTCACCTCTAAGTGTATTTAGGCGCTTTTGATCTTCATCTAGCATCTAGGTGTTTTTGATGTAAAGAACCATCTCCTTGAATTCTATGGTTTGTATTCTATTTATTTTGCATATTGTCAAGGCATTGTTGTTCTTTATGGGTTAATCAGCTATCGTTGGACTTGGTTGGGTGATATCAAAACACAGAAACGTATTAGTGAAAAGACAGTACTAGAAATGGAAAAACAGTAAAAATGGCTGCTTTGAAGCTGTTTATTTAGATTTCAGCCACGTATGACATAGCGCGTGTGTGAACCATTTGGGGGGTTCAATATCAATATGTAAGTCCGATTAAATTTGAATTTGTGTTCGAAAATCTCATATTATGAGGTAAAGCACAAAGGTGAATCAAACCTATGGGGACTCAAACCTGAGTTGGTTAAGGATGAAGAAGTATTTATTATTCCATCACAATCCTTATTACCAAAGAAAAACCTTATTTTTACTTTCTAATATATATATATATATTATTCCTTTGTCCCAATATGTGTAGCATTGTTAAATTTTTTAAGTCAAATGACTTTGCTTGTTGTCTCAATTTTTTACTTATCTATTAAATAGTTAAATAAAATTGTAAATTATTTTGATTTATAGTAAATGTTAGATACTCATATCATAAATATTAGAATAGATAAGGTATTTTTTTTTTCAATTTATAGTGTTTTATTAGTTCTTCATTTTTGTATTCTATATGATTTTTGATACTCCTTTAACATCTATTCAAATTCATGCTATAAAATCATTAAAAGGTGTAGCCCTCCTCTTCAAGAGAGCATGAGCAAAGTGAAAACTAGTCATCAATATAGTTGAGATTCCTTCACACGAAGGAGAATATTTTTCATGGAAATTGTTTTTCTAAAAAACATTTTCTTAGATTCAAGTTGATTTCTACTTATTTTTTAGGTGCGGAGAATACAATAAACATAGGGGTAGGAAGGGGTGGGAGTGGGGCCACGAGATGACAGGATTAGAATAGTTAAGGAGTATGGGTTGGAGGCATTGGATAGGTGCGGAGAATATAATAAACATAGAATATCACTTATAAAATTTGTTTTTCTTATTTCTATTAAAAAAGTCATATTCCTGATTTTTAAAGAACATGTTTCTCTATATAAAATATTTTTCAAAACTTTTATCCAATCAAATATGAGAAAATAAGAAAATATTTCCCTCCATACCAAATACACTCTTAATCAAAATTCTCGAGTTTTGAGCCTGAGAATGAGAAATAAAAAACTAGTCCAAGAATTTGGTTACACGCGCAGCCTGGCCTGGGAACTTACCGGTGGTTTATATTCAAAGCATTATTGTTAATTAGCTTTAATTGTATTAATCATACTTTGCCAATAATACAAGTAATATATTTAAGAGAACTATTAAATCACTCCACTTGGAATTTAATTTATGGCTGATTTTACTTCCAAAATCAACCAACCAATTGCTTCCAACTTACAAGCAATATTTTAAATATTATTATTCTTATTATGTATTATACTTATTGGGATACTATATAGTATATTCATTTTATTTTCATTATTATTAAAATTAATATTCAGCTGGTGGAGAACAAAAGAACGTGAGTGAAAATGAATAAAAAAGCTAACGTTGCCAATTTAGACCAGCTACCTTCCTCTCAATCTTGTCTATTCATAATTACAAATTATAATTATTTGGATTAAATTTAAACCTTATCATATATTGCAAAGAGTGACAATTTTTTTTTTTGACATTTAACTAACATTAGATAAGATGGATGATGGAATCAAGAATTAAACTTTATCGATGTAAAACTAATGATAGTAACGATTTTAGTATCTTTCGTTACCATTGATTTCTCTTTTCTAGTATCTTTCGTTTAATTTTTTCCGGACATTTTCACTTTTTTATTTGTTAAAGAAATTGGATTGATATACGGTTATGTTAAAACTTGAAGCTATATTAATTGTTTTTTTTAATACTAATATACTAGATAATGTTTAGTGTTTATTAGGTGTAGCCATTATAACTTTATTAGCATGTAATCAACTTATAATTAACCTTCCTTTTTTATTTTTCTTTTTTGGAATTATTGGTACATGTCTATTCTTTCTACTTGAATTGATCGATTATGGGTCCAAATTTTGATAAAGGGAAAAAACTATTAGGTGATTTGTTTTAGTTTCGATAGATAGAGTTATCTAGTATATATATATATGTTTGGCAGAGAAAATAAATAAATCATAGGAACATATAATGCAGTTTCCAAAAATCATAACGTGGAGATTCTTCCCATGTGAATTTGTGAGTAAATTGTGCCAAGGTCTTAGGAACAAGTATCAATTGATTGATTTTAATCTACAGCTCAATGGTCAAAACAAATAATTTAAAATTGAATCGGAATATTTAGTATAATTTCTTATATATGTAAAAAAAAGTTCGACCAAGAATAATTTTTGGACGAAAAAATATTTCAAAAATCAATTCAATATTGTATATGGTTATGTCACTGCTTATAAATATTCTTATGTCATAATATTTCAGTTACTATAAAAGTATAAATATTCTTATGTCATAATATTTCAGTTACTATAAAAGTATAAATATTCTTATGTCATAATATTTCAGTTACTATAAAAGTATAAATATTCTTATGTCATAATATTTCAGTTACTATAAAAGTATAAATATTCTTATGTCATAATATTTCAGTTACTATAAAAGTATAAATATTCTTATGTCATAATATTTCAGTTACTATAAAAGTATAAATATTCTTATGTCATAATATTTCAGTTACTATAAAAGTATAAATATTCTTATGTCATAATATTTCAGTTACTATAAAAGTATAAATATTCTTATGTCATAATATTTCAGTTACTATAAAAGTATAAATATTCTTATGTCATAATATTTGGATGACTATAAAGTATATATTAATAAGAAGAAAATGAAAAGCTAAAATTAATTAAATTTAATTATAATTTTTTTAAAAAAAAAGGTCAAGTGGCTGTGTGCAGCACCTTTCATTGTAAACATCTTCTGGCACAAGCATGCCACTTGTCTCCCCTTTTTAATGATTTATTATATTTATATTATTATTATTTCTGTTATGTAATAAATAATTTAATAATAATAATAATAATAATAATAATATTCGTGTGAGTCATTTGTTATCTCAAAGCTCACTATTTGTTCACCCAATTCCACTAAATGCAGCTTCAGATATAAAATATCTTTTTCTAAATGTAAAAAATGGTGTATTGTTTATAATAAAATATTTTGTAGTGGTAAAATTTTAATAGGAGTAATATCTATATTCATCAAAGAATAAAAATGATTTTATTTTGAGGATGAAAAGGAAAAGAGTTGACTTTTGCCAAAGAAATTTCAACAACAGCTAATGATTCTAATGAATTCTTTTTCATTATTGGTGTTTGAATTTATGAGTGTTTAACGGTGAGATTTTGGTGATATTATACTAAATCATATACTAGTAATTAATTTGAGAAAAAAAAAAAACTCCAAATACTGCATTATTTTCAAACTAGTCCTATTTCTTTTTTATGTATTGACCACTAATAATTCCAATTTGTAAAGTGTATACTCATCGTTCAACCTCAGTCTCTTTTTTTTTTTTTTTTGTCTTTTAGTAGAGAAAATTTTAAATTTTGAATCAGTCTTGAATAATGTTAGTAAGTAAGAGATCCCATTAAATTTATACGCAATTTTCATGTTGATTGTTGGCTATAAGCCTATAATTAAGCATTAACAATGATAATCTCTTTAAATTTTAAATTTGTCTCTATTCTATTGTTGCGATTTATTTAATTAAATTGTGAACTAATAGCGGACTGGTTTGGATCTTTTCTAAACTAATTTAGTGGCAATCAAATACTCCTCCTTTCATGTTATACTCATCCATGTAGGTCTAACACATTTTTTAACAATTTTTTTAAATTAATGATGTATTTTACTAAACTAATTTTGTTAATTATATTTTGAAATTATAAATTTGACTAGTACTATTTTATATAGTTATTGAATATTAAGACCAATAGAGAAAAAATTAATTAAACTCTCTTGATTTGTTAAAATAGACAAGTAAAAAAGAAATATCTATTATTGATACAAAATCAAATAAAATGAAACGAAGAGAGTATATATATTAATCAAGTATTATTTAGTAGTCAAGTGACAAGATTTTTTTATTTTTTTTAAAAAGTAAAATTTAAAATTTATAGTTTAAAATAGGTCATAGATATTTGTTTGGCTATAAATCATTTTATTAAGGTTAAAATTATTATTTTAATTAAATTACTAATAAATATTTAATATATCATTTTTTTAGAAGGACTAAAAAAATCAGTTATACAAATTGAGACAAAAGAAGTATGTAATAATATCTAGATAACTTATTGAGTTATTGTGCTTCATTCGAAAAAGATAGCAAATAATTACATAGGCGAAGCTAGAATTTTAGTTTATGAGTTCTGAATTTTGTAATGATAATTTCAAGTGTTAATCACTGGGTTCTAAACATAATATTCAGGTAGGGAAGCTAAAAGTTTGGGTACGAATTCGGTCGAATTTAGTAATTTTTATTTAAATAATGTATTTGTAATACTCTTAAACTATGTGAAAGGAACAAAAATGTCCCCTGTTTATAGTTTGGCTCAAAAATGCCTTAGCCGTAAAAACTTTGGTCCAAAAATGCCCCTATAGTTACTAAATGAGTCAAAAATGTCATTTTTCGAATAGATATATTATTATTTTTCTTTTTAAACACATCTTCTTTCTAATTAAAATATAATTGACGAACCATGTTCTTGTTTTCTTTCATTTAAAATCACTTTAACAAATAAAAATGTAAGAATTTTTTTTTTTCTTCTTAATCTCATTTTATCAACTAAAATATAATAACTTCATGTACCCTTTCAACAGATAATATATGTCATATATATAAGATCATAGTATATTCATCATTAATTTATATTTATATAACGATAAAAAATAATTATAATAAAATAAGAAATATATTCATTTTTTATTTTATGAATTGAAGTAAGATAAACATTTGCTAATTTTAAAGAACATTATTACAAAAAAAAATGTGTTAAAAAGAATATAACAATATTATTTGAAAAATGAATATTTTTGACCTATTAAATAACAATAGAGACATTTTTTTGACCAAACTACCAAGGGAGGACCTTTTATTCCTTTTGCATAGTAGGATTTTTTGAACCTTTTTAATCTTATTTTTGTATACTCTATCTCACTCTAATTTTCGCCAAACATTCCAAAGGCTTATCCTCTTACTCTAATCAATGACAGAAGCTAAAAGTGAGTTGCCGGAGGTAATAGTGGTGGGGCGGCCAACGGTTTTTAAATTCTACGATGAAGAGTTATCGAAAAAATTTAGAATGCTGAAATCATGGGAATCTTCACTTTCATTGGAGAATTATATTTGTAAACATGCTCAATCTGTAAAAGCAATGATTTGCTCTCCTTTACATACCGGCAGCCAGATTTCTTCCTCCGTGTTCCGCCTCTTACCGTCACTCCGACTTATCGTCACCACCAGCACTGGGCTTGACCATATTGATCTGGTTGAGTGTCGCCGCCGCGGAATCTCCATTGCTAGCGCCTCAACTCTTTTCTCTGAAGATGTTGCTGATTTTGCTGTTGGATTGTTGATTGATGTTGTTAGAAGGATTTCTGCTGCAGATCGGTTTGTTAAGAATGGACTTTGGCCACTTCAGGGCCAATTCCCACTCGGCTCAAAGGTACGAATGCCATGGTTTTTCTGATCTGATTTTACTTGTTTTTCATTAGAAATCAGATTATGATTTGTGAAACTATATATACTTGTCCTCTTTTAATGTTTAGATTTCAATTTACTAATGATATCTCAGCCTCAGAATTTAGGGACCTTTCCTCATCCTTATAGTGTCAGAGTTGAGGAAAAGTTTGGAGATCTCTATTCTCAAAGTTATATACAATAGCATTCACAATGTAATACTTTTGTTTATAGAGATATTTTATCTCTACAATTTTATATTTCTTATTAAGTAGTTTTTAATATGTAGGCCAGTTGGTCAAATTTCATATAATAATATTTTGATTTTTAGTATAAGTTTTTGTTATCTAATTTATCGATATCATGATTTGCAATTGTAAGCTTCAGCATGACGCCTTAATCACTTTCCAACCCAACACTATGCTGTAGGATTGCAAGCTCAGCCATCAATTGTCCTTGGGTTCATGTCAACCCTTAGTTGGCTACTAGGACTACAACGCACCACCTTACTAAATCAAAAATTGACATTTATGTACAATGTAATTTTCCGTGTCAAGCGTGTTGGTAGCAAATTTTTTGTGGATTTTGCATTACGAAATGCATATTCTTGACGATGGCAGGTGGGAAGCAGGAAAGTTGGAATTGTTGGGCTAGGAAGCATAGGTCTAAAAGTTGCAGAAAGGCTTGAAGGATTTGGCTGCACTATATCATACCAATCGAGGAACAAAAAGCCTGTTTCTTACCCTTTCTATCTTGACGTTTATGAACTAGCAACCAACTGTGATGTCCTAGTCATTTGTTGTGCATTGACAGACCAAACCCACCACTTGATCAATAAGGAGATTCTACTGGCACTGGGAAAGAGAGGAGTAGTGATTAATATTGCACGAGGAGCCATAATCAATGAGATGGAGTTGGTACAATGTTTAGAGCAAGGAGAGATTGCAGGTGCTGGGTTGGATGTTTTCGAAAATGAACCTAATGTTCCTGAAGAGCTCCTTTCATTGGATAACGTTGTGCTCACACGACATATTGCTTTTCTTACTGAGGATTCTATGAGAGCTATATATGAACTCGTGTGCGGAAATCTTGAAACTTTGTTCTTTAACAACCTTTGATCACTCCTCTTTTGGATAGCTAAAAGCTCAATATATTTATCAAGGTTGAAAATCATTGTTATATTTTGATATTTATCCACTTCTCATTCTGGATTTTGTCCCGTTTGAGAAGATCAATTATCGGAATTTATTCTGTTTGATTTCAGTATTTGAGTTTCATTTTCAGCGTGTGGTTTCTCTGGTGTGGTGTTAAAGGGTTTCTTCGGAGTATTTTTTGGTTGATTATGATTACATGTAGCCTCTTCTCCTTTCCTCAATTTCTCTTTTACTATTGTGTACTCTCCTATTTTTTTCTTCTTCATGTGTAGTAATATTTGTGGCCGTATTTACTTTGTATCATTCAGCTATTTGGTTATTATATTTTTCTTGCAGTATAATCTTGCTTCGATAACATTTCTTTTGATTCGAGAATCTATTAGAAATAATAATCTTTCAAGGTAAAGTCTGTACATCAACGATCCAACTTGTGAAGTTGTTGTATTATCGTTGCATGCACATCTTCCTACTGCCACAAGTTACAAATTTTGTACACAATTTTTTCACTACAACATAGTTTTTTTTAATCTAATCTGTAATTCTAGTGGCTTTTAATGGAAGTTACAAACAAGTATCGTCATCTTTGTTTTATATATATACAGGGGCGGACCTAGGTATATCTGTGAGGTGCCACGACACCAGTGATGTCGGTCGAAATTCTGTTTATATAATTTATGGCTGCTTTTACTTCCAAAATCAACCAACCAATTGCTTCCAACTTACAAGCAATATTTTAAATATTATTATTCTTATTATGTATTATACTTATTGGGATACTATATAGTATATTCATTTTATTTCATTATTATTAAAATTAATATTCAGCTGGTGGAGAACAAAAGAACGTGAGTGAAAATGCACAAAAAAGCTAACGTTGCCAATTTAGACCAGCTACTTTCCTCTCAATCTTGTCTATTCATAATTACAAATTATAATTATTTGGATAAATTTAAACCTTATCATATATTGCAAAGAGCGATAATTTTTTTTTGACATTTAACTAACATTAGATAAGATGGACGATGGAATCAAAAATTAAACTTTATCGATGTAAAACTAATGATAGTAACGATTTTAGTATCTTTCGTTACCATTGATTTCTCTTTTCTAGTATCTTTCGTTTAATTTTTTCCGGACATTTTCACTTTTTTATTTGTTAAAGAAATTGGATTGTGTAGACACATAAATTGTATTGGGTTAAATTCATACAAAATTTGAATTAAATTCATGTTCGTTTGGGCTGAATGATTAATTTGGGTTTTACAAATAAATAAGTCCATTTTATTAAATTCAAATCCAAGGTTCATTTCACCTTGAAGCCCAAACTCATGCCACGTGTCATGGTGACTAGGCATCCAAGACCAACAAGGTGACGCCACGTGTCCAAATGAGGTGGTAGTCCCAGTCAAATGCAAGAACCAATCACAATCTGCCAAGTGTCAAAATGACATCCTTTGGCCAATTACAAGCAACCTTGTCCACCCCCTACAACTATAAATAGGGGATGGACATGACATTCTAATGGGGATCAAGAAAACTCTTCAACAAGCATTCTGCAATTGGAGGAAGCTACACCATCAACTACATAGCTCTTCGAAGGAGTCATCAACGGAGTTCTTCCCGGAGATCGACTTGAAACGACGAAGCGCTTTCCGATGTTCCCGGAGATCGACAACATCTCAAGGAGGTCTACATCATCCAATATTTCAAGAAATACGCTACTGAAGTCCCTCGAATCTTGGAGAATCTTAGGAGAGAGAATCAAGAGAACAACAGAATTGTACTCACAACGATTCATCAATAAAAACAACATTTTATTTATTTATTTATTTTGCTTGCAGTTGATTTTCATCGCATAAGGAAATTTGTTGCGAACAAATTTGGCACGCCCAGTGGGATCGATTCTGCTTTTCATCTCTTTCTCTTGCAAATCAGAAAATACAAAGGCAACTACTGCAATGGCCTTCAAAAAGAGTAGCGATTTTTCATACAGGGACTCTACTGATGTCGTATCTGGTGATCTCAGTCATGTTGGTCCGATTACTCGACGTAAGTTGAAGAACAGTGGGCTAGATGGATCTGAATACTTCACTTCTTTGGAGGCGATGAAAAATAACAACTCTCATACGATGGTCGTAAGTGCAACACCTAGGGGCAATCTTGCGTCTGTGTTCTTTGGAGAATTTTCTCAAATTGGCTCCAACTTTGATGAATCTGAAGATTCAATGGATGCTCCAACTTCAATGAATGTCAATGCTTTGATGGCTGACTTAACTGACATGGACGAGAAGTTTGCGATGATGGAGCAACCCATTGAGGCCTTGAAGAAATTCGTTGATGACAAAAATCTCCATATTGCTCAACTTATGAACAAGTTGGAGGCTTTCACACCTGGAGAGTCAAGTCATGTCCCCACTTGTCCATCTGGTTTCGATCAACAAAACAAGGACGTTGAGGAATCTCTAGCAAAGTCAAAATTTCAAAAGGAGAAACAATCTGCTTCAGTTGCTGCACTATCTGTCCAACAGTTGCAAGACATGATAACAAACACTATCAGGGCTCAATATAGCGGAACACCACAAAGTTCCTTGTTTTACTCCAAGCCATATACCAGACAGATTGATTGTCTATCAATGCCAACAAACTATCAACCACCAAAGCTACAACAATTTGATGTCAAGGGGAACCCAAGGCAACATATCGCTCACTTTGTTGAAACTTGTAGCAATGCTGGAACGCATGGTGACCTTTAGGTAAAAAAGTTTGTTCGTTCGCTGAAAGGGAATGCATTCGACTGGTATATCGACCTGGAACACGAGTCCATTGATCGTTGGGAGCAGCTCGAGAAGGAATTCCTCAATCGTTTCTACAGTACTCGCCAAACCGTAAGCATAATAGAGTTGACCGGTACTAAGCAAAGAAAGGATGAGCCTGTGGTGGATTACATCAATCATTGTAGATCATTGAGTCTGGACTGCAAAGATCGTCTTTATGAAATATCTGCTGTGGAAATGTGCATTTAGGGTATGCATTGGGGAATTCTATACATACTACAAGGAATCAAACCGTGAACTTTTGAGGAACTTGCTACACGAGCGCATGACATGGAGTTGAGCATCGCAAGTCATGGGAAGGCATATCCTTTTGCTGATCTGACAAAGGAAAAGAAGGAGTTCAAGAAAGGTATGACCTCAAAGATCCATACTAAGGAATCTATGGTGGTGAAAACAACTTCTGTAAAAGTCACCACCAAGAGTAAACTAAAAGAGGAGGAAGCCCCAAGTCAATATCTAAAGGAGGAGAGGCGACGCCCGACCTTGAAGGAGTTAGAAGCAAAGGTCTACCCATTTCCAGATTCAGATGTACCTATGATTCTTGATGAATTACTAGCTAAGAAAGTTATTGATCTTCCTGAATCAAAGAGGCCTGAAGAAATCAATAAGGTTGGTGATCCTAGATACTGCAAGTTTCATCGTGTCCTTGGCCACCCGACGAGTAAATGCTTTATCTTGAAAGAGAAAATCATAATGTTAGTAAGTGAAGGAAAAATCATCATTGACCAGGATGAAACAGCGGAGGCTAATCATGCTAGTGTAGCACCAAATCAAAAGAAGTGCTCAAGGTCCACTTTCTTGCAATTTGGAAGTTTAACGCCTATTGAAGTTGATTTTCCAAGGAAAACTCTTGAGGGTTCACTAGAGATAGACAACCACAAAGAAAATGAAGTTGATGGTTGGACTTTGGTTACTCATAAGAAGCGGAGACATCAATGAGTCTTTAGGATACGACTTCCTAAGACAAGAGCAACAATGAGTGATGTGAATCAACTGCAACCATCAAAAAGCGTCAAGCCTTGTACTAGCCAAAAGATTAATGGTTCTTCATCGCAGAAGGTTCGAAGGCCCATTACATTGGATGAATTCTTTCCTGAAAAATTCCTTTATGGTAGTCAAATTGGTGCAACACATGTTATTTCCAGCACAGACGAAACAAAGGGAAGCAAATGTGAGTGTAATCCAACAATAACACAAGAACATCAAACAGATGAAAAAGTTAACCCTATGTTGTGCTACAATTGCCTTCACAGATGATGACTTGTTGTTAGGATCTAAGCTACATAATAGGCCCTTGTTTGTTGTAGGGTCTATTCGAGAGTAACATCTCAATCGCATACTAATCGATGGTGTTTCGACAGTCAATATCATGCCAAAAGTTGTTCTGAAAAAACTTGGGATCTCTATTGATGAATTGTCCAAAAGTAACCTAACGATCCAAGGTTTCAATCAAGGAGGACAACGATCCATAGGAAAGATTCATTGGCAACGAGAAATCAAACACTTTGATTCATGTCATAGATGCCAAAACATCATACAACTTGTTACTCGGGCGTCCTTGGGTTCATGAAAATAGAGTGGTGCCATCTACTTTACATCAGTGCATGAAGTATATGAAAGATGGTGAAGTAGTCAAAATAGATGCAGACATTAATCCTTTCACTGAGACGGAGTCATATTTTGCATATGCAAAATTTTATTTGGATTTTGGAAGAGCAAATATGGAGGAACATGTAGAAGCCGACTCAATTGATCTCGAAGATAGTAAAGTTCAATGGGCCGCTATCAAGATGTCTAAGAAGAGAATGGAAGAGGTTTCCATTAAGCTCTCACCATCTAAAGGAGACATGCAGACCAATATTGATAATGAGCAACTAATTTTCGCTACATTCCACGTGAGCGTCGAAAAAGGGACAACCACTGCTAGATGAATGTACTCAACAAGTCCACCCACCGAGGAAGGAACTCAGTCACATAACATTCCAAGATTTGAAGGAGAAAATGACTGTCCCAGTTGCACAAGTCCCGTCTATCACTTTGGAGTCCTCCAAAGACAATACCCAAGTTGGTAAGATAAAATGAAACTTTGATAAAAATGTGTTTACATTGTTTGAAAAATCAGGTTACGACTTCTCAAATCCAGCAAAGTTAGGAGAACTTAGGGATAAAGTCACTGGTGAAAAGATACACGGACTTACAAATTCTCAAATGAAGTTAAGAAAGAAAGGATATCATGTCGCCACTCCTAAGTTTGGGTTAGGATTCAGCTTGCCGGAGCCTCTTCGGATTTCATCTAAGAAGGGGAAAGAAATAACTTCATCTCATTACACCTCTATAGAAAAGACAAAGGATTCTAAGGAGGGTAAAACACCACGACAGACTTCGGTGTTTGAACTCATTGGAAGATTGACACCACGTGTCTCTGCATTTGAAAGATTAGGCCGCAAGGATGAAAGAGGATCCTCTAAACAAGTGGAATAATATGTCACTACCTTAAAGGCTTCTGTATTTCATCGTTTGAGAACCAAAAGAAAGTCATTATCTGAAAGGAGGTTGCTGGAGCATGAAAATCAAGATTCTTGTGAGGTAACTGACGACAAAGAGATTCATAGTGTTTTCCCATCACGTATGAAGAGAAAGACTGTATTGTCAATCACCACCGATGGTTCTTTGAAGGTGAAAAGAAGCACAATTGTTGTCACCAACCAGTTTCATGGAGAAACTAATAAGGAGGAAGATGAAACCATCACAGTGGGAAGACAGATGGAAGATTCAAACTTGACACAATCATCCTATCACATAACAGTGGAAGAAGGTCTAGACATTGATGATACATATGATGATGTCCAAGAGGCTCGCCCTCAATTGGAGGATGGCGTACAATCAACCATAGACGACCTCAAGGAACTAAATCTAGGCATTTTAGAAGATCTGCGTCCAATCTTCATTAGTGCACTTCTTACACCAGAAGAAAAGAGGAAATACTTCAAGTTATTGGTTGAGTTCAAGGACGTTTTTGCTTGGTCGTACAGAGAAATGGCGGGCCTTAGACTCAGGATAGCTATTCATCATTTGGGGATAAAAAAGGGAACACGTCCTATAAAGCAGTCACAACAAGTGTTTCGTCTTGAGTTGGTAACCCAAATTGAAGCAGAGGTCAACAAGCTCATCGAAGCTGGATTTATCCGAGAAGTGAAGTACCCGTTGTGGATCTCAAATATTGTACCTGTTAAGAAGAAGAATGGTCAAATACGTGTCTGCGTTGATTTTCGAGATTTGAACAAGGCATGTCCAAAAGATGACTTCCTTCTACCAATCATTGAGCTCATGGTTGATGCTACAACTGGGCATCAAGCCATGTCATTTATGGATGGATGTTCTGGGTATAATCAAATTAGAATGTTTCCAAAAGATGAAGAATACACTGCCTTCCGAACTCCAAAAGGAATTTATTGTTACAAAGTGATGCCCTTTGGTCTAAATAATGTTGGGGCTACCTCTCAGCGTGCAATGCAAAACATATTTGATGACATGCTTTATAAGAGGGTGGAATGTTACGTCGATGACTTGGTGGTAAAGACGAAGCAAAGGGAACACCATCTTGAAGACCTTCGAATTGTTTTTTGAAAAGTTAAGGAAATTTGACTTGAAGATGAATCCACTCAAATGTGCATTTGGGGTTACCTCAGGAAAGTTTCTTGGCTTTATTGTGCGTCACCGTAGAATTGAAGTTGATCCCGCAAAGATTGATGCCATTCAAAAAATGCCTGAGCCAAAGAACTTAAGAGAACTCCGTAGTCTACAAGGAAATTTGGCAGTCATTCGGCGATTCATTTCTAACCTGGTTGGCCGATGTCAACCTTTTAACCATTTAATGAAGAAAGATGCTCCTTTCCACTGGGACCAATCATGTCGAAATGCCTTTGAAAGCATCAAGAGATACTTGATGAATTCGCCTATATTAGGGGCACCAACTCTTAGAAAGCCATTGATATTGTACATTGCATCACAAGAGCGATCACTTGGGGCACTTCTTGCTCAAGAGAATGAAGCTAAGAAGGAACAAACATTGTACTATCTAAGTCGGACCTTGATAGGAGCTGAGTTGAATTATACGCCCATTGAGAAGATGTGCTTAACATTGCTTTATGCGATAAGAAAATTGAGGCATTATTTTGAAGCGTACACTATCAAGCCAATTTCTCGGGCTGATCAGGTGAAGTTCGTAATGACTCGACCAGTTCTCTCAGGACATCTAGCAAGATGGTCTATATTGTTTAATCAATATGAGATCATTTACACACCTCAAAAGGCTGTGAAGGGGTAAGCACTTACTAATTTCCTTGCTGATCACCCTCTTCCGGGAAAATGGGAAACTTTAGATGAGTTCCCTGATGAAGATGCATTTTTTTACTGAAGAGCTACCAGCATGGACAATGTTCTTTGATGGATCTGCACGTCGAGATAGTGCAGGGGCGGGAGTCGTATTGATATCTCCAGAACGACTAATCTTACCATTTTCATTTGTTCTAGGTGAAATATGTTCCAACAACGCCGCAGAGTACCAAGCTTTGATTGTGGGCCTTGAAATGGCATAAGATATGAAGATTCCTCAATTGGATGTCTACGGTGACTCTAAATTGATCATCAATCAACTATTGGGGAGTTACGAGATAAAGAAGGAAGATCTTTTGTCATATCACAAATATGCTACTTTCTTACTTGAAAGGTTTGATCAAGTGTTCTTAAATCACGTCCCAAGAGAAGAAAATCGCATGACAGATGCTTTGGCTAACTTGGCTACAACAATGGCACTCGGAGAAAATGAGACAACAAAGGTGCGTGTATGTCATCGATGGGTTATTCCTGGTTGTCTTGATCTTCAAATTGATGAAAGCCATCATATATCTGTTCGAGTGGCTGAAGAAGGAGATTGGAGAAAACCACTGATTGAGTATCTTGAACATGGAAGACTGCTTGAGGTTCCACGAGTAAGAGCAGATATTAAGAGAAGAGCACCACGATTCATCTTTCACGATGGGATACTATTTCGTCGTTCTTATGAGGGACTATTCTTGCGGTGTCTTGACAAAGAAGAAGCTCAACTAACAATGGAGGAGGCACATTCTGGCACATGTGGAGCACACCAATCAGGGCCTAAACTTCATTTTCGCATCAAGAGGATGGGCTACTATTGGCCAACAAAGGTGATGGACTGCTTAGAGCATGCCAAAAAAGTGTCAAGCATGCCAATTCCATGCTAATTACATCCATCAATCTCCAGAGGCTCTGCATTCGACTGTAGCCTCATGGCCCTTCGATGCATGGGGACTTGATGTTGTTGGACCTCATCCAAAGTCATCAAAAGGACAAATGTATATCTTGGCTGCCACTGACTATTTCTCTAGATGGGCTGAAGTTGTACCATTAAAAGAGGTAAAGAAGGAAAATGTTGTTAATTTTATCAAATCAAACATAATTTTTAGATATAGCATACCAAGATGTATAGTTACTGATAATGGAACACCCTTCAACAATAAACTCATGAGTAGTTTGTGCGAGATGTTCAGTTTTAAGCAACATAAGTCTTCAATGTACAGTGCACCTTCCAATGGTCTTGCTGAAGCTTTTAACAAGACACTTGGTAACCTTTTGAAGAAATTAGTTCCAAAGAATAAAAAGGACTGGCATGAGAGAGTTGGTGAAGCTTTGTGGGCATATCGTACAACCTTTAGAACAGCTACGCAAGTGACTCCGTTTTCATTGGTGTATGGCGTAGAAGCGGTCCTTCCATTGGAGAAGCAAATTCCATCATTACGAATAGCAATCCAAGAGGGACTTACAACTGAAAGTAACGCTCAACTTCGTCTAGCAGAGTTGGAGGCATTGGATGAAAAGAGATTGGAAGCACAACAAAGGTTGGAGTGTTATCAAGCTCGACTTGCAAGAGCATTCAACAAGAAGTTGCGACCTCGATCATTTCAAGTGGGAGACTTGGTCTTAGCAGTCCGAAGACCCATAATCCTTAACAAACGCATTAGTGACAAATTTACATCAAAATGAGATGGGCCGTATCTTGTGAAGGAAGCATATTCAAGTGGCGCTTATAAAATTGTAGACCAAGATGGTGTAAGAGTTGGTCCAATCAACGCCAAGTTTCTGAAGCAATACTTCCCATGAAGGTTGGCTATGCTCCTTAAGGTATGAGGATAAACTGCACATATACCTGGCCCGCAAGAGTATAAACTGTGTACGGCCCAAAAAATAAAAAATAAAATAATAATAATAATAATAAAACTCATCATCTTGAACTACGATATGACTTGATCCTCTTCACCGAGGTACGTAGGCGCTTGGAGTAATCACTTTAAGCTCAGTCAAATGAGTAAAAAAAAAAAGAGTTTGGTGGCCTTGCGTGATCATCACATTAGCTCTTTAAATTTTATGTAGCTAGCACATGAGTTCAAATGCGTCACAAATGAGCAAAGGAGAAGAATTTTGGAGCCTACTTCCCAACGTGAAAATCGGCTATTGATTCAGACATTTCTTCGCTAAGTTGTGAATTTTCTACCATGGCCATTCAAAGCTAAAAAATAAATAAAAATAATCATCATATTTTGGAGTTGATCTGAGCATTTCAAAGGCCTATTAGTGGAAATTCATAAAGATCTTGATCATCATTGTTACACACATTGAAGTTCTTGAATCCCTCTCCGCAACAAAAGAAGAAGCTCATAATACTGAGGCTCCTGCATCGAGTCATGGATCTTCTTCAACTGTGATCATTCAAAATTACATATCAAACGTGCTAAATTTGGAAGTCAACTTCGGGTATTAATCTGATCAATTCAAAGGAATTTTCATTTGAATCATTGATATACGACAGGTCGAGGAATTCATGGGCATTGGATCAAACGACTTGCGATTCTACTTGAATTTTTTGCTTACGGTGGAGATAATTTTGTGTAATTCACTGATGCTTCAGTAAGTTACTCAAAATTAGGGGCATCTTTACCTACAACATCAAATCGGGATACCCTTCGGATCAAAGCTCTATGTTCAAATGATATACCCGCAAAGATCATGATGTGAACACTCCAAGTTCAAGAGACAATTTTTTGTTGTTGTCAAGAGCGCACAAAGTTGAGGAAATGACA
>NW_006238936.1:1437021-1464575 GCF_000226075.1 Solanum tuberosum | reverse complement strand
TCAAAGCTGAAGAGTTGAGCGAGGCATAATTGGAGCTAACTTTGAAAAATATATCTGTACTAATCTGGAAGGATTTTGGCCGTGATTTTTACAACGTTGTACGTTTATGATTTATGCTTCCAATGCACCAAGAATCACATCATTTAGATGCTTCTACGCCGAGTTATTGATTTTCTTCCAAAGTTGATCAAAACTGAAGAGTTGAGCGAGGCAGAATTGGAGCTAACTTTGAAAAATATATCTGTACTAGTCTGGAAGGATTTTGGCCGTGATTTTTACAACGTTGTACGTCTATGATTTATGCTTCCAATGCACCAAGAATCACATCATTAGATGCTTCTACGCCGAGTTATTGATTTTCTTCCAAAGTTGATCAAAACTGAAGAGTTGAGCGAGGCAGAATTGGAGCTAACTTTGAAAAATATATCTGTACTAGTCTGGAAGGATTTTGGCCGTGATTTTTACATATATTGTACTTCTATGAGTTATTCTTCCAATGAAACAAGAATCACATTATTTCGATGCTCCTACGCCGAGTTATTGATTTTCTCCCAAAGTTGTTCAAAGCTGAAAAGTCGAGTGAGGCAGAATTCGAGTTAACTTTGAAAAATATATCTGTACTAATCTGGAAAGATTTTGGCCGTGACTTTTACATATGTTGTACATCTAGGAGCAGGGGCGTAGCTACCCTATAGTGAGGGTGTCCAATTGGACACCCTTCGTCGAAAAATAATACCGTATATATAAGTAAAATGATACATAAAATGATTAAATAACATATTTTGGACACCCTTTACAGAACAGGGTGTTGTAGTCTAGAGATTTTAGATGCCTTGAAAGAGCCCTAAGTGCTCGTATCTCACTAGTAACAAATTTTTCCCCATTTTTTGAACACTCTTTGTGAAATTTCTGACTCCATCATTGTCTAGGAGTTATGCTTCCAATGGAACAAGAATCACATCATGTCGAGGCTCCTGCGCTGAGTGATTGATTTTCTCCCAAAGTTGCTCAAAGCTGAAGAGTTGAGCGAGGCAGAATCGTGAGCTGACTTTGAAGCGATATCTGTACCAATCCACAAAGTCTTTGGCCGTGATTTTTACATATTATGTAGTTCTTCGAGTCGTCTTTCCAACGGAAAAAGAAAATCGTGATTTCAATACTCCTACTTTGAGTTATGAATTTTCTACCATAATCGTGCAAAGTTGCGAAACAAAGATATCAAAATTCAAAAGCAACTTCAGAATTTAATTCTGAACAATGTGGAAGAAATTTTGATATGAAACTTAAGGTCTTCTCCAAATTGAAAGGAAGATGTCAGTCCACACTATAGCCTGAACAATGAGATTATCCGCAATCTAGTTCGTTGATGTTTGGAGGCCTACACCAAGTGCTTCTCTTGCCATCCTCACGCCGGGTGCTTTTTCGTTGGAAATGAAATGAAAGTACTCCAAATGTTTCTCTGGACGAGCCGCAAAAAGGGGATGAAAATGGAGGGGGCAAGTTCTCTTTACCAAGGCTGCAAGGAAGGTGAATGTCTCGAGTGAGTTTTCTGCCAACATTACTAGGATGAGATGAGTGGCTCCACCCCAATTACATGAACAACTCGTGCAACTTCTAAGTGATTTAGGCTCTTTCGGAAACCTAAAAATAAAAAATAAAAAAATAATAATATTGGAGTCATCGGTGCCAACTGCACGAAGTTTTCAATTTTTCTTGATTGATCTACTTCTGATAACACATGTAGTAAGTGCATGACCCTTCAATATGTCATGACAAACATGAGCAACAACACAACAATCTTGTCCGACATACCGGTGCCAATAGCACGAAGCTTTGAATTACGGCCAAATTGGATCTTGAACATCAATCTTCCGTGTTTAAGAAACATGTCAATGCATAATTAAAGATGCAACCACAGCCATTACCTGCAAGAAAGAGAAACAAGAAAATCTAAAAGACACAAACCCGTGAGGAAAACGGCAAAATTTGAAGACCAACTTCAAAAAAATAAAAATAAAAATAATAATAATCATTTTCTGTCAATTCAAGAAGCGTTTGAGGTGGGTTTTTGGATATGCCACAGTAATACGAGTCTATTTTCTTAAGAATCAACCCGCTCTTCATTTGAAAGCTTCTACACAAAGAAAATGATGTTTTGGCGGGACTGTCCTTAGCTGTGAGAAGAACTGCCAGATTTGGGGTCCAACTTTAAAATTTGATTCCCGTCGATACGGAAGGTTTCTAGCATTGATATGTAGAATTACTAGAAGTCTAGTTTCTCCAGAATCAAGCCGCTCATCGTTCGAATGCTCCTACACCAAGAAAATGGTATTTTGGTGAGATTGCGCATAGCTGTGAGAAGAACTGCCAGATTCGGGGTCCAACTTCAAAATTTGAATCCCGTCGATCCGGAAAGTTTCTAATGTTGATTTTTGGATATGTCGTAGTACTAGAAGTCTAGTTTCTCCAGATTCAACCGCTCATCGTTTGAGTGCTCCTGCACTAAGAAAATGATGTTTTGGCGAGATTGCGCATAGCTGTGAGAAGAACTGCCAGATTTGGGTCCAACTTCAAAATTTGAATCCCGTCGATCCGGAAAGTTTCTAATGTTGAGTTTCGGATATGTCGCAGTACTAGAAGTCTAGTTTCTCCAGAATCAAGTCGCTCATCGTTTGAATGCTCCTACACCAAGAAAATAATGTTTTGGCGAGATCGCGCATAGCTGTGAAAAGAACTGCCAGATTTGGGATCCGACTTCAGAATTTAATTGCCATCAATCTGGAAGGTTTTTAACGTTGATTTTTTTCAATCTGGAAGGTTTTTAACGTTGATTTTTGGATATGTCGTAGTACTAGAAGTCTAGTTTCTCCAGAATCAAGTCTCTCATCATTTGAATCCTCCTACACCAAGAAAAAGAAAATTTTGGTGAGATTGCACATAATTAATAGAAGAATTGTCAGAGTTGAAGACCAACTTCAAAGATTGATTCCTGTTAATCCCAAAGGTGTTTAATGCTGATTTTTGGATAGGTCGCAGTACTACAAATCTCGTTTCTTCCAAACTAAGCCGCTCGTCATTTGGTCATTTCTACACTAAGAAAACGAGATTTTGGTGGGACTGCACGAAATTGAGAAAAGAAGACACCAAATTTAGAGTTCCACGTTGATTTGGTTATGAGAATTTTTTTTCTCCAATGATTCTCTGATCAATCCTTTGTACTTGGAGATTCTTATATAGAAGTTCCTTTGAACAATTTTCATTTCTTGTACAAGGAAAGCTTTGGTAATATTGGAAGAAGGAAATCATATCAATTCTTACTCATCTGAATGGAAGTTGCTAGCACTTCAAAGGAAAACAATAAGTCTTGAGATTTCAAGAATGATTCTTACAAAATCAAGCAAAGGAAAGAAAATTTGTTTCCAAGTTGAAGGTTTGCGAAAAAAGAAGCAAATCAAGTTATGTTCTTTTATTTAGAATCCAACTTTGGGGACTTGTGTGACACTCTTAAGTATTGGTGTCCAAATTTGTATTCAAGTCTATGGCGAAAGTTTTTTTGACCTTAAAATTCATATAACTTTGTCACATTGATTTGCTTATCCTTCTCGAGAGAGAACTCTCCATATCATCCCTCGAATGGATTGAAATGACAAAAGCCCTTAGGAGCACATCGAAATGAGATTGCACATGACCGTACCATACAACTGTTTCATCGCAAGAAACATAGTTAAGCAAATGTCTTAAGAGTGATATTGTTGGATTCATGAAGACTCCAACTCTTGTCGTCAAATTCGGCAAGCCTACACGTAGAGAAGTCTCAAAAAATGAAAACACATTCATGAATACTTCAACTCTCGTCGTCAAATTCGACAAGCCTACACGTTGAAAAGTCTCGAAAAAAATGAATACGCATTCATGAAGACTTCAACTCTCGTCGTCAAATTCGGCAGGTCTGCACGTTGATAAGTTTCAAAAAATGAAAACACATTCATGAATACTTCAACTCTCGTCGTCAAATTCGACAAGCCTACACGTTGAAAAGTCTCGAAAAAAATGAATACGCATTCATGAAGACTTCAACTTTCGTCGTTAAAATTCGGCAAGCATACACGTCGACAAGTCTCAAAAAATGAAAGCACATTCATGAATACTTCAAGTTTTGTCGCCAAACTTCGGCAAGCCTACACGTCGACAAGTCTAGAAGTAAGGGGCATTTGTAGACACATAAATTGTATTGGGTTAAATTCATACAAAATTTGAATTAAATTCATGTTCGTTTGGGCTGAATGATTAATTTGGGCTTTACAAATAAATAAGTCCATTTTATTAAATTCAAATCCAAGGTTCATTTCACCTTGAAGCCCAAACTCATGCCACGTGTCACGGTGACTAGGCATCCAAGACCAACAAGGTGACGCCACGTGTCCAAATGAGGTGGTAGTCCCAGTCAAATGCAAGAACCAATCACAATCCGCCAAGTGTCAAAATGACATCCTTTGGCCAATTACAAGCAACCTTGTCCACCCCCTACAACTATAAATAGGGGATGGACATGACATTCTAATGGGGATCAAGATAACTCTTCAACAAGCATTCTGCAAGTGGAGGAAGCTACACCATCAACTACATAGCTCTTTGAAGGAGTCATCAACGGAGTTCTTCCCGGAGATCGACTTGAAACGACGAAGCGCTTTCCGACGTTCCCGGAGATCGACAACATCTCAAGGAGGTCTACATCATCCAATATTTCGAGAAATACGCTACTGAAGGCCCTCAAATCTTGGAGAATCTTAGGAGAGAGAATCAAGAGAACAACAGAATTGTACTCACAACGATTCATCAATAAAAACAACATTTTATTTGTTTATTTATTTTGCTTGCAGTTGATTTTCAGCGCATAAGGAAATTTGTTGCGAACAGATTGATATACGGTTATGTTAAAACTTGAAGCTATATTAATTGGTTTTTTTGAATACTAATATACTAGATAATGTTTAGTGTTTATTAGGTGTAGCCATTATCACTTTATTAGCATGTAATCAACTTATAATTAACCTTCCTTTTTATTTTTATTTTTTGGAATTATTGGTACATGTCTATTCTTTCAACTTGAATTGATCGATTATGGGTCCAAATTTCGATAAAGGGAAAAAAATATTAGGTGATTTGTTTCTATTTGTTTTAGTTTCGATAGATAGAGTTATCTAGTATTGTTGGTGATAGAAAGTAACAAGTATAATATATGCTATAGAAATAATCAAAATGCGCGGAAGCTAATTCGGTATTTTTTTAAAAAAAAAGATCAATTATTCCATGATTTGGTGCATGTTTACTGGCTTTGGAAGGCTAGCTACGCAACCCCTCTAAAAGTTCAAAAATAAATCAGCTTTAAAAAAAAAGAGACATAAACATCAAGAAAATGATTTTTTTTTAAAAAGAAAGAGAGAAAAAAACAGACCCTATGTTTGGGATATGTTCAAAATGGTTTTTTAAATATATGATTGAGCAATTTTGATTCTTTAAATTTGTCACGGTTATCATATGTTTGATCTAAATGAAATAATTTAACCTTATCTGATCGTCAGATTTAACAATACATATTATAAGGAAAGATTTAACACATAAACTTATATTTATAGTCGTAGTTTTTACAATTTCTGTAATTTTCGCTGAGCAAGATGCAAATTTTGTAAGAAGGAATTATCTATTTTTGATGTTTGGTGCAATTTTTGGATTGTACTTTTAAAGAATTGACAAGACTTTACGGTGTTTCTGATTTTTTGTTCTCTCCCATAACATAAAATATCCACATTTTAAAAAATATTGAAGCAAAACATAAGTGCTCATTTTTATAAATTTAGAAGACCGATGTATTTAAGGCCCGAAAAAAGGAAGCGACTTTTCCCGGAAGAGCAGAGGGGACAGTCTTTGGCCCAGGTAAAATAAAACCAGGCCTCCCCTTATCATTTTAAACCTAGCCATAAACATAAGGAATCAAATTTGTCATTTTATCTTCATCATTACAAAAATTATTTTTATTTTGCTTTTAAAAAAAATAAATTAATTGTTTTTCGTTGAATTGTGTGTTCCTATTAAATTTTTTTCATGAGACTTTAATTCTTTATTGATAGCCGTACAATTATTTTATATATATGTTTGACAGAGAAAATAAATAAATCATAGGAGCATATAATGCAGTTTCCAAAAATCATAACGTGGAGATTCTTACCATGTGAATTTGTGAGTAAATTGTGCCAAGGTCTTAGGAACAAGTATCAATTGATTGATTTTAATCTACAGCTCAATGGTCAAAACAAATAATTTAAAATTGAATCGGAATATTTAGTATAATTTCTTATATATGTAAAAAAAAGTTCGACCAAGAATAATTTTTGGACGAAAAAATATTTCAAAAATCAATTCAATATTGTATATGGTTATGTCACTGCTTTTAAATATTCTTATGTCATAATATTTCAGTTACTATAAAAGTATAAATATTCTTATAATATTTGGATGACTATAAAGTATATATTAATAAGAAGAAAATGAAAAGCTAAAATTAATTAAATTTAATTATAATTTTTTTTTTAAAAAAGGTGAAGTGGCTGTGTGCACCACCTTTCATTGTAAACATCTTCTGGCACAAGCATGCCACTGTCTCCCCTTTTTAATGATTTATTATATTTATATTATTATTATTTCTGTGATGTAATAAATAATTTAATAATCATAATAATAATAATAATAATAACAATATTCGTGATCTCAAAGCTCACTATTTGTTCACCCAATGCCACTAAATGCAGCTTCAGATATAAAATATTTTTTTCTAAATATAAAAAATGGTGTATTGTTTATAATAAAATATTTTGTAGTGGTAAAATTTTAATAGGAGTAATATCTATATTCATCAAAGAATAAAAATGATTTTATTTTGAGGATGAAAAGGAAAAGAGTTGACTTTTGCCTGAGAAATTTCAATAACAGCTAATGATTCCAATGTCCTTTTTCATTATTGGTGTTTGAATTTATGAGTGTTTAACGGTGAGATTTTGGTGATATTTATACTAAATCATATAGGAGTAGTAATTAATTTGAGAAAAAAACTCCAAATACTGCATTATTTTCAAACTAATCCTATTTCTTTTTTATGTATGGACCACTAATAATTCACAATTTGTAAAGTGTATACTCATCGTTCAACCTCAATCTCTATTTTTTCTTTTAATAGAGAAAAAAATAAATTTTGAATCAGTCTTGAATAATGTTAGTAAGTAAGAGACCCCATTAAATTTATTAAATTTATATGCAGTTTTCATGTTGATTGTTGGCTATAAGCCTTTAATTAAGCGTTAATAATGATAATCTCTTTAAATTTTGAATTTATCTCTATTCTATTGTTGCGACTTATTTAATTAAATTGTGTGTATATATATCTAATAGCGGACTGGTTTGGATCTTTTCTCAATTAATTTAGTGGCAATCAAATACTCCTCCTTTCATGTTACTTATCCATGTAGGTCTAACACATTTTTTAACAATTTTTTTAATTAATGATGTATTTTACTAAACTAATTTTGTTAATTATATTTTGAAATTATAAATTTGACTAGTACTATTTTAAGACCAATAGAGAAAAATTTAATTAAACTCTCTCGATTTGTTAAAATAGACAAGTAAAAAAGAAATATCTATTATTGATACAAAATCAAATAAAATGAAACGAAGAGAGTATATATTAATCACGTACTATTATTTAGTAGTCAAGTGACATGATTATTTTATTTTTAAAAAAAAGTAAAATTTAAAATCTATAGTTTAAAATAGGTCATATATATTTGTTTGTCTATAAATCATTTCATTAAGATTAAAATTATTAATAAATATTTAATATATCATTTTTTTAGAAGGACTAAAAAAACCAGTTATACAAATTGAGACAAAAGAAATATGTAATAATATCTAGATAACTTATTGAGTTATTGTACTTCATTCGAAAAAGATAGCAAATATTTTCATAGGTGAAGCTAGAATTTTAAGTTTATGAGTTCTGAATTTTGTAATGATAATTTCAAGTGTTAATCACTTGGTTCTAAACATAATATTCAGGTAGGGAAGCTGAAAGTTCGGGTACTAATTCGGTCGAATTCAGTAATTTTTATTTAAATAATGTATTTGTAATACTCTTAAACTATGTGAAAGGAACAAAAATGCCCTAGCCGTAAAAACTTTGGTCCAAAAATGCTCCTATAGTTACTAAATGGGTCAAAATGTCATTTTCCGAATAGATATATTATTATTTTTCTTTTAAAACACATCTTCTTCCTAATTAAAATATAATTGAAGAACCATGTTCTTGTTTTCTTTCTTTTAAAATTACTTTAACAAATAAAAATGTAAGAATTTTTTTCTTCTTCTTAATCTCATTTTATCAATTAAAATAGAATAACTTCATGTACCATTTCGACGGATATATAAGATCATAGTATATCTATCATTAATTTATATTTATATAACGATAAAAAATAATTATAATAAAATAAGAAATATATTCATTTTTTATTTTATTTTCTGAATTGAAATAAGATAAACATTTGCTAATTTAAAAAAATATGTTAAAAAGAATATAACAATATTATTTGAAAACTGAGTATTTTTGACTTATTAAATAACAATAAAGATATTTTTGGATCAAATTATAAACGGAGGAGACTTTATATTCCTTTTGCATAGTTTAAGAGTATTTTTTGAACTTTTTTCCCTAATTTTTATATACTCTATCTCACTCTAATTTTCGCCAAACATTCCAAAGGATAAGCTCTAACTCTAATCAATGACAGAAGCTAAAAGTGAGTTGCCGGAGGTAATAGTGGTGGGGCAGCCAACGATTTTTAAATTCTACGATGAAGAGTTATCGAAAAAATTTAGAATGTTGAAATCATGGGAATCTTCACTTTCATTGGAGAATTATATTTGTAAACATGCTCAATCTGTAAAAGCAATGATTTGCTCTCCTAAACATATCGGCAGCCAGATTTCTTCCTCCGTGTTCCGCCTCTTACCGTCACTCCGACTTATCGTCACCACCAGCACTGGGCTTGACCATATTGATCTGGTTGAGTGTCGCCGCCGCGGAATCTCCATTGCTAGCGCCTCAACTCTTTTCTCTGAAGATGTTGCTGATTTTGCTGTTGGATTGTTGATTGATGTTGTTAGAAGGATTTCTGCTGCAGATCGGTTTGTTAAGAATGGACTTTGGCCACTTCAGGGCCAATTCCCACTCGGCTCAAAGGTACGAATGCCATGGTTTTTCTGATCTGATTTTACTTGTTTTTCATTAGAAATCATTTGTGAATACTTGTCCTCTTTTAATGTTTAGAGTTCAATTTACTCATGATATCTCAGCCTCAGAATTTAGGGACCTTTCCTCATCCTTATAGTGTCAGAGTTGAGGAAAAGTTTGGAGATCTCTATTCTCAAAGTTAAATACAAGAGCATTCACAATGTAATACTTTTGTTTATAGAGAGATTTTATCTCTACAATTTTATGTTTTTTATTAAGTAGTTTTTAATATGTAGGCCCGTTGATCAAATTTCATATAATAATATTTTGATTTTTAGTTTAAGTTTTTGTTATCTAATTTATCAATATAATGATTTGCAATTGTAAGCTTCCGCATGATGTCCTAATCACTTTCCAACCCAACACTATGCTGTAGGATTGCAAGCTCAGCCATCAATTGTCCTTGGGTTCATGTCAACCCTTAGTTGGCTACTAGGACTACAACACACCACCTTACTAAATAAAAAATTGACATTTATGTACAATGTAATTTTCTGTGTCAAGCGAGTTGGTAGCAAATTTTTTGTGGATTTTGCATTACGAAATGCGTATTCTTGACGATGGCAGGTGGGAAGCAGGAAAGTTGGAATTGTTGGGCTAGGAAGCATAGGTCTAAAAGTTGCAGAAAGGCTTGAAGGATTTGGCTGCACTATATCATACCAATCGAGGAACAAAAAGCCTGTTTCTTACCCTTTCTATCTTGACGTTTATGAACTAGCAACCAACTGTGATGTCCTAGTCATTTGTTGTGCATTGACAGACCAAACCCACCACTTGATCAATAAGGAGATTCTACTGGCACTGGGAAAGAGAGGAGTAGTGATTAATATTGCACGAGGAGCCATAATCAATGAGATGGAATTGGTACAATGTTTAGAGCAAGGAGAGATTGCAGGTGCTGGGTTGGATGTTTTCCAAAATGAACCTAATGTTCCTAAAGAGCTCCTTTCATTGGATAACGTTGTGCTCACACGACATATTGCTGCTCTTACTGAGGATTCTATTAGAGCTATATATGAACTCGTCTGCGGAAATCTTGAAGCTTTGTTCTTTAACAAAGCTTTGATCACTCCTCTTTTGGATCAATATGTTTATCAAGGTTGAAAATCATTGTTATATTTTGATATTTATCCACTTCTCATTCTGGATTTTGTCCCGTTTGAGAAGATCAATTATCGGAATTTATTCTGTTTGATTTCAGTATTTGAGTTTCATTTTCAGCGTGTGGTTTCTCTGGTGTGGTGTTAAAGGGTTTCTTCGGAGTATTTTTTGGTTGATTATGATTACATGTAGCCTCTTCTCCTTTCCTCAATTTCTCTTTTACTATTGTGTACTCTCCTATTTTTTTCTTCTTCATGTGTAGTAATATTTGTGGCCGTATTTACTTTGTATCATTCAGCTATTTGGTTATTATATTTTTCTTGCAGTATAATCTTGCTTCGATAACATTTCTTTTGATTCGAGTGCAACATCAACGATCCAACTTGTGAAGTTGTTTTTAAGTTGTTGTATTATCGTTGCATGCACATCTTCCTACTGCCACAAGTTACAAATGTTTTACACAATTTTTTCACTACAACATGTCTGTTTTTTTAATCTAATCTGTAATTCTAGTGGCTTTTATGAAAGTTACAAACAAGTATCGTCATCTTTGTTTTATATATATTAACAGGGGCAGACCTAGGTATATCCGTGGGGGTTCCACGGCACCAGTGATGTAGGTCGAAATTCTATTTATATATGTATAATATATATGATAAATAATAAACTTGCCACCCATATATCAAACGGATGGCATGGTGCCACTGGTGGCAGGTTGAGATTATTAGCCCAGCTATTGCTGATATTATTTTTGGGGTTGAGTTAGCCCAGCTATGTTAATCCTGGATGATTGCATTTTGATTTTATTTTTTTATGTTGCAAAAAATGGAATCCCCCGCAAGGATTCGAACCCTCAACATTGCTGATATTAAAAACTACCATTGGGCTGAGGCACAACATGTTGGATTGTGCTGTAATAAATAATATAACCAGCATACATTAACATGTTGTACAACTTCCTAATTTGTGTTTCGTCGACTTCTTTTTCCCTCTTTTTAATTTTAAACATAAAAATATAATTCTTATCATTTCAATTTATGTGATATACTTTCTTTTTTAGATTATTTCAAAAAGAATATTACTTTTCTATTTTTTAGAAACAACTTTAATTTGTAATTCTCTTTTTGTTCTTAATGAAATAATTTATAATCATAATAATGACTAAGATTTGTTTTAGATATTCTCCTCCAAAATTTTCTTTTCTTTTTGTCAAATTTTTTTAAACTCGATGTGAGTTTCTCTTACACTTTATTCTATTATCCAAATCATTTGAATGCATATGAAAAAAGAAATAGTTTAGATTATGATAATTTAAATCTTATCGAGAATTAAAATTACAAAATAAAATGCATGTTGCATTAAAGGACGACATGAAAATTATACTGAAATCTCATATGATTTTGTTGGTCTTTAAAGATTTTTATTGTTGTGAGTCAAAATATTAAACATAAGACTTTCGTTTTTGTTACTAAAATTATGCATGTGAAAAAAATTCAACCACTTTATTTAAGTCATTTATATAGAGCGTGAACTATTAATAAATAATTAACTATTTCATTATTGAGTGTATTTAAATATGAAAATTCACCAAATGCAATTATAGAGGATATTGTTGAAAGTTTTTTTCTTGCACCAAGTTGTCATATTTATTTTTCTTTATAAACTGAAAAGATGAATAGCCGAAGAACAGCCCCAAGTTGTTGTTTACAGGGGCAAAATAGGCTAAATATTTGATCGATTTAATGAATACATCTATTTAAAGGCGATATGGCACCCACAACCTTTGAATCCTAAATCCGCCTTTCTATATATAGCATGTCAAAACTCAAAAACTTCATCAAAATTGACATTATTAGTTTAAGGTTATGTACAGCTTTACTTGTCTGTTTTTTTGAATTATTGCATATATTTATTAATGTAAAAAGAAAAAGTGTCATTGTCATTGCCATAACCATCTTGAAACTTCATTTAGCTAGATGTTCTTGTCATAAAAAAATGTTTTTGGCATGTGGAAGCTTTTCTTGTGAATTGCTCCAAGTCTTGATTTTACTTTCTACCTAATATTTCCCCATTTAACAACTACTTTAAATTGTTGTAATGTTAATTATATAAAATAACAAAGTAATAAAATCCTTAAATTTAACATAAATAATTTATCTTGGCAATTACATGAAAGAAATTTGATAGACATAATTTATAATGTTTTGATCTATTATTAAAAATATAAGAGTTTGAGATTTATAAACGCATCTAAGCAATTTTCATTGATTTGCTTAAGAAAACCCTTTGCAGTGATGCCTATTTTTAAGTATATGGATATTTGTTATTGCCTTTCCCCTCTTTTTCTTCTCTCTATATAAAAAATTCAAATGGATTTTAGAAATTTGACTGATTTTTTTTAAAAAGAATTAATTACGTGTTCGACTCATCATTTGCCGGACAAAGGGATTTTGTAAAATCAGATGAATTTTTGTTAACTCGATATGAATGAACTTTTTTCTCAAATGAAAATGATATAGCCAAACTTTTAACAAATGACATAAATAATTTTTTTCTAAAAGTTAAATGTTATATTAAGCATTTTCCCAAATTTTTATTACCTTTCCCTTTTTTTTTTCTATTAAAAAAAATATATGTGATATTGCGACTTGCGATGTATTGTTCTACTTCAAAAATTTAAGAGGGTTGTAAGGCAAGACAATTTTTTCACGAATAACCACTTTTTACTATTAGGAATAAAAAATTAATCGATGTTATGTTTCAAATTTCACTGATGAAAACTTTGAGATATTATTATAGTCTTACATATAAAATTTAACACTTCATAACTATGATTATTTTTCAAAGACATAACCGAATTTAATCTTTATATTAGTAAAATTCATAATGATTTCATTTCATTAAATCATACTCTGCTTGGGAGGCAACCCACGGGGGGGGGGGGGGGGGGGATCTAGTGTTATTTTTTTATTTTATGCGACATTTTAAATTTCAAAAAATAAATAATGTAAAGTCAATTTCACATTTTCAACTTAGATAAAACCGTGTTTTCTTGGAATTTATTTTTAACTAGTTTCAGTTTTCTAGATTTGAAAATTCTCTTTAAACTTTGTTGTTTCTTATCAAGTTCTTCAAAGTTATTTTTTTAATTATCTTAAAAATACAAGATAAACAATATAAAAGAGGCGAATTCAACTTAGATAAAACCGTGTTTTCTTGGAATTTATTGTTTACTAGTTTCAATTTTCTAGATTTGAAAATACTCTTTAAACTTTGTTGTTTCTTATCAAGTTCTTCAAAGTTATTTTTTTAATTATCTTAAAAATACAAGATAAACAATATAAAAGAGGCGAATTTTGCAATATGGTTCAACATTTTTCTCTTTTCTTTCTTTTCACTTTTTATTTCTTAATTCATTATTTATCATTTTTGGTGAGAAAAATAATTATATATATCAAATTTTTTATTGGAATTTTAATTAATTTATCCTTAATATTTTTTTTTTACAGTTTGTCAAAATTGCATAATGAGGAAGGTAAAAGAAGAGAAATTGAAAGTTTGTCCAGCAATACCGATTTAGGTGCTGCCCCTTTGAAAAAATTAGGTATATCCTCTAATTTCGAATTTTTATTGTTTTTGAATTATTACATACTAGGTAATTGACCTTTGCTTCGCGCGGGCATAAATATTCTCTCTAAACTTTTGAACAACCTTTCCAATGACCAGCTATTATAAGAAAGAAATTTTTTTTTAGTAAGTTTTAAGAATATTTTAATATAAATTAAATGATTTGACAGTATCACATATCTCAAGAATTGTAAATATATAATGAATGATTAAAAATATCTAGATATATAATCATTTTTATCTTTTATATAATTTATCATAATATATGTTTGATGATATAATTGTCTTGTTAAAATTGAGTGATCTTTTATGTAGCGATGAAGCATCACTTTTTCTATTTCTTTGTACATGAAAAATATAGAATCTGATAATTTTATGGTTAGAATAACTCCTTGTTAAAAAAATATGTGACAGTTTTTGAGAATCAAGATTATTCATAAATAAGTTAAGACTGTTAAAAAAATATACATTACAACAACATAAATAATTTTTTTATAGACAATCTACTTGTCTGAGGTCAAACATTCAGCTTATTGTTAGTTTGTTACTCTAACAAAATCTAAAGGAGGAGAAAAATAAATTTGAAACAACAGCAAAATAATATTATTGACCCTTTCATTCTTCATTAAAATGCTGCTCTGAAGGCCCTTCTAAATGCTTCATCAATGCGACTTTACGACTTTTTCAGAAATATGTATGTATAGTTGTTTAATTATGAAAGTACAAGTAGATCAAAATGTTGGATTCTAGACTCATGTTAAAGAAATATTCTCGAACATGAAAAAACTAAAGATGGGCCTAACCTAGATAACTCAAATGCTCAGCAACGACATGGGACATGAAGGACAAAAAATTTATGTTAATAGACATATATTTTGTAGCTTAAGATACTACTTTTATTTATAGTAGGTTTTGTTTCATATTCTTCAAATTAAGCGTGCCAAAAATATTCATAACTCACACCAAAAATATTTAGAAGAGTCGAATGAGAAGGAAAAGAAAACAATAAAAGGACGAAAGCTTTGTCCAAGTGAGATCATATGCAAACCAAACGAAAAATAGTCAATACAATTTTAAGGAGACAACAAAACAGCGAGAAAAAACATACACTAAATGAAGTAAACTATGAGATATCCAATGACGATAACAAATCATTCTAACCAGAAAACCTCCTATGTTATGAAATAACATACCTCAAAAAATTGACTAACATTTCAATGATCTTTCAATCCTTAAAGTACTCATAATACTCACTTATAAAATTTAGTAAAATAAGATAACTGACAATATAAAAGCCAAAAAATATGGGCATGTCAAAACTCAAAAACTTCATCAAAATTGACATTATTAGTTTAAGGTTATGTACAGCTTTACTTGTCTGTTTTTTTTGAATCATTGCATATATTTATTAATGTAAAAAGAAAAAGTGTCATTGTCATTGCCATAACCATCTTGAAACTTCATTTAGCTAGAGGTTCTTGTCATAAAAAAATGTTTTTGGCATGTGGAAGCTTTTCTTGTGAATTGCTCCAAGTCTTGATTTTACTTTCTACCTAATATTTCCCCATTTAACAACTACTTTAAATTGTTGTAATGTTAATTATATAAAATAACAAAGTAATAAAATCCTTAAATTTAACATAAATAATTTATCTTGGCAATTACATGAAAGAAATTTGATAGACATAATTTATAATGTTTTGATCTATTATTAAAAATATAAGAGTTTGAGATTTATAAACGCATCTAAACAATTTTCATTGATTTGCTTAAGAAAACCCTTTGCAGTGATGCCTGTTTTTAAGTATATGGATATTTGTTATTGCCTTTCCCCTCTTTTTCTTCTCTCTATATAAAAAATTCAAATGGATTTTAGAAATTTGACTGATTTTTTTTTAAAAAGAAATAATTACGTGTTCGGCTCATCATTTTCCGGACAAAAGGATTTTGTAAAATCTGATGAATTTTTGTTAACTCGATATGAATGAACTTTTTTCTCAAATGAAAATGACATAGCCAAACTTTTAACAAATGACATAAATAAATCTTTTTCTTAAAGTTTAATGTTATAATTAAGCATTTTCCCAAATTTTTATTACCTTTCCTTTTTTTTTCTTTCTATTAAAAAAATATATATGTGATATTGTGACTTGCGATGTATTGTTCTACTTCAAAAATTTAAGAGGGTTGTAAGGCAGGACAATTTTTTCACGAATAACCACTTTTTACTATTAGGAATAAAAAATTAATTGATGTTATGTTTCAAATTTCACTGATGAAACTTTGAGATATTATTATAGTCTTACATATAAAATTTAACACTTCATAACTATGATTATTTTTCAAAGACATAACCGAATTTAATCTTTATATTAGTAAAATTCATAATGATTTCATTTCATTAAATCATACTTACGTTATGCAAGACTGCCGCGCGGGGGGGGGGGGGGGGTATCTAGTGTTATGTTTTATTTTATACGACATTTTAAATTTCAAAGAATAAATAATGTATAGTCAATTTCACATTTTCAACTTAGATAAAACCGTTGTTTTCTTGGTAATTTTATTTTTTAACTTAGTTTCTAGTTTTCTAGATTTAGAAAATTCTCTTTAAACTTTGTTGTTTCTTATCAAGTTCTTCAAAGTTTTTTTTTTAATTATCTTAAAAATACAAGATAAACAATATAAAAGAGGCGAGTTTTGCAATATGGTTCAACATTTTTCTCTTTTCTTTCTTTTCACTTTTTATTTCTTAATTCATTATTTATCATTTTTGGTGAGAAAAATAATTATATATATCAATTTTTTTATTGGAATTTAATTAATTTATCCTTAATATTTTTTTTACAGTTTGCAAAATTGCATAATGAGGAAGGTAAAAGAAGAGAAATTGAAAGTTTGTCCAGAATGCAATACAGATTTAGGTGTTGCCCCTTTGCAAAAAATCAGGTATATCCTCTAATTTCGATTTTTTATTGTTTTTGAAATATTTTGAATTATTATATACTAGGTAATTGACCTGTGCTTCGCGCGGGCATAAATATTCTCTCTAAACTTTTGAACAACCTTTCCAATGACCGGCTATTATAAGAAAGAAAAAAAAAAGTAAAGTTTAGTAAGTTTTAAGAATATTTTAATATAAATTAAATGATTTGACAGTATCACATATCTCAAGAATTGTAAATATATAATGAATGATTAAAAATATCTTGATATATAATCATTTTTATCTTTATAATTTATCATAATATATGTTTGATGATATAATTGTCTTGTTAAAATGGAGTGATCTTTTATGTAGCGATAAAGCATCACTTTTTCTATTTCTTTGTACATGAAAAATATAGAATCTGATAATTTTATGGTTAGAATAACTCCTTGTTAAAAAAATATGTGACAGTTTTTGAGAATCAAGATTAGTTATAAATAAGTTAAGACTGTTAAAAAATGTACATTACAACAACATAAATATTTTTTTTTTAGACAATCTACTTGTCTGAGGTCAAACATTCAGCACATTATTGTTAGTTTGTTACTCTAACAAAATCTAAAGGAGGAGAAAATAAATTTGAAACACAGCAAATAATATTATTGACCCTTTCATTCTTCATTAAAATGCTGCTCTGAAGGCCCTTCTAAATGCTTCATTAACGCGACTTTACAACTTTTTCAGAAATATGTACGTATAATTGTTTGATTATGAAAGTACAAGTAGATCAAAATGTTGGATTCTAGACTCATGCTAAAGAAATATTCTCGAACATGAAAAAACTAAAGATGGGCCTAACCTAGATAACTCAAATTCTCAGCAACGACATGGGACATGAAGGACAAAAAATCTATGTTAATAGACATATATTTTGTAGCTTAAGATATTACTTTTATTTATAGTAGGTTTTGTTTCATATTCTTCAAATTAAGCGTGCCGAAAATATTCATAACTCACTCCAAAAATATTTAGAAAAGTCGAATGAGAAGGAAAAAAGAAAAACAATAAAAGGACGAAAGCTTTGTCCAAGTGAGATCATATACATACCAAACGAAAAATAGTCAATACAAATTTAAGGAGACAACAAAACAGCGAGAAAAAACATACATGGAGTAAACTATGAGATATCCAATGATGATAACAAATCATTCTAACTAGAAAACCTCTTATGTTTTGAAATAACATACCTCAAAAAATTGACTAACATTTCAAGGAACTTTCAATCCTTAAAGTACTCATAATACTCACTTGTAAATTTTGTAAAAATAAATAACTTACAATATAAAAGCCAAAAAATATGGGCATGTCAAAACTCAAAAACTTCATCAAAATTGACATTATTAGTTTAAGGTTATCTACAGCTTTACTTGTTTGTTTTTTTGAATTATTGCATATATTTATTAATGTAAAAAGAAAAAGTGTCATTGTCATTGCCATAACCATCTTGAAACTTCATTTAGCTAGATGTTCTTGTCATAAAAAAATGTTTTTGGCATGTGGAAGCTTTTCTTGTGAATTGCTCCAAGTCTTGATTTTACTTTCTACCTAATATTTCCCCATTTAACAACTACTTTAAATTGTTGTAATGTTAATTATATAAAATAACAAAGTAATAAAATCCTTAAATTTAACATAAATAATTTATCTTGGCAATTACATGAAAGAAATTTGATAGACATAATTTATAATGTTTTGATCTATTATTAAAAATATAAGAGTTTGAGATTTATAAACGCATCTAAACAATTTTCATTGATTTGCTTAAGAAAACCCTTTGCAGTGATGCCTGTTTTTAAGTATATGGATATTTGTTATTGCCTTTCCCCTCTTTTTCTTCTCTCTATATAAAAAATTCAAATGGATTTTAGAAATTTGACTGATTTTTTTTAAAAAGAATTAATTACGTGTTCGAATCATCATTTGCCGGACAAAAGGATTTTGTAAAATCAGATGAATTTTTGTTAATCCAATCTGAATGAACTTTTTTCTCAAATGAAAATGACATAGTCAAACTTTTAATAAATGACATAAATAAATCTTTTTCTTAAAATTTAATGTTATAATTAAGCATTTTCCCAAATTTTTATTACCTTTCCCTTTTTTTTTCTTTCTATTAAAAAAATATATATGTGATGTTGCAACTTGCGATGTATTGTTCTACTTCAAAAATTTAAGAGGGTTGTAAGGCAGGACAATTTTTTCACGAATAACCACTTTTTAGTATTAGGAATAAAAAATTAATCGATGTTATGTTTCAAATTTCACTGATGAAACTTTGAGATATTATTATAGTCTTACATATAAAATTTAACACTTCATAACTATGATTATTTTTCAAAGACATAACCGAATTTAATATTTATATTAGTAAAATTCATAACGATTTCATTTCATTAAATCATACTTACGTTTATGCAAGACTGGGGGGGGGGGGGGGATCTAGTGTTATGTTTTATTTTATACGACTCGAGAACATTTTTCAAAGAATATATAATCTAAAGTCAATTTCACATTTTCAACTTAGATAAAACCGTGTTTTCTTGGGATTTATTGTTAATCATTAATTACTTTAAAGTAAACATCAATATAGTATTTAGTTAATTTATAGAGAGAGAGAGAGAGAATCTGAGATAAAGTAACTAAGTTCGATCAAATCGTCAGCATATGAAACAAGAAGCTTCATGTATCTATTTTTCAATCTGTAATTATATTCTTTGTGTGTCATTATGTCTGTCTTAATTCTAGTCTTTTATGAAAGTTACAAACAAGCATCTTCGATTCATCTTTGTTTTATAGCATGTCAAAACTCAAAAACTTCATCAAAATTGACATTATTAGTTTAAGGTTATGTGCAGTTTTACTTTGTTTGTTTTTCTGAATTATTGCATATGTCCGACAAAGTTTATTAATTTTAAAAAAAAGAAATTTCATATCAATTACATCTGATTAATTAGGGGTGACGTTAATATTTGTGGGCTAATTGCTTATTCTCTATATACATAAACTAATTTGAATTAACGATTTTGATTTGATTTTGACAATTAACATTAGTTTATGATTTATAGTAATCAGTATTTCTTACTTGTCCATTAGTTTTATATTATGACAGTAAATTTAAGGTACTATCACCAACAAAGATTGTGGTATACTAATAATTATATTAATTTTTTTAATTAGAAATTTCGAGTTTAATAGGGACGATTAGGAAACTCTTTTTACCTCCTACTCCTAGTACTTTTCAATACAAATTCAACTTGATCAGGCCCAAAATAAATTCTAGACATAGGCTGAAAACCAAAAAAGCACTATATATCAGACAAAACATGTGAAGCTATTGAATCAACAAGCATCATATATAGCTAGGCATTCTACTAAGTATTTTTTATGCATTAATTAGTTTGTAATTTTACTTCCAAACTATTAGCAAATTCCATTCAAGTGTGACAATAATAACTAAAGTGGGAAGATTATAAATATGCATTTCTTTTGGAAACTACCCTACTACATTAAATATTTGCATCATGTTAATTAATTGGAGTTGGAGGCAACACTTTATTGTGTTTGTACTTGTAGCACCACTTATATGATTCAATGAAATTTCTTATCAAGTTTGGTCTCAATTGTCAATACTCAATACAGATAAAATGGGATTCTGAGGCTACAAAAAAAAAAAGTTTCGATGTATGTTTTTATCAGAAATCTATAGATCAAAAATTTCGATGTATATATGTTTTTATCAGAAATCTATCAAAAATTCAAAATTTTCATGTGACATGTTACGGACTAGCAATTTTTCGATAAGAACGAAATCGAAAATTTGTCACATTTTCTTGTTGTTGTAGTAATACATTTTCCAAAAGAGAGAAGGTATATATCCTTTCAGAGTGTAAAAGTCCATTGAGATCACAAAAAATCACTTAAACATAAAAGGTGGATAAGGAAGTACGTAATTAGACATAAAAGAAGACATATTTGGTCTACATCAAAAAGAGGAATATATATGCTGATCATGATTATGTTATATCAAGGTAAAAAATAGTATATCGAATCATTATATTATATTATCAAGGTATAAAAATCTAAATAAAGGAAGATGCATTTTATCTCAAGGATAACTTCCCATGCAATGTTTCTTTTTAATAGTATAATAGAATCACTTGATATTTTTGAAGTACTTGTCGTGTTTAATTTCTAACATAATTGAACCAAATTCATTATAATATAAATGATTGCTTTATTTGTCATAAACTTGCAAGATTATTATTGGCTATAGATGGACACTCCCTTGGTGCCATTTATAATAGGGCAAAACCTCAGCGATGATACTGAATCCATAAGGAGGACCGAAGGGTGGGCATAATAAAAGGACTGACAAACTTCTAAACAGTTAAGCTTATAAAAAAAGAGATGCTAGATCATAATATAGCTTAAGCAAAGAACTTTACAAGGCATAAACAAGTTCACATGAATACACAGACTTTTAACTTAATGATGACACGACTGATCAAAAGACAAATTCATGAAGCATATTTGACTAAAAGCAAACAATACGTGTCATTATTGACAACCAAACACTTGAAAGAATTAAGCATATATATCATGTATAGTTTATATAGATGGTATTGGTCAATTGGAGAATATTGTGTCACAAGAAGCAAAGTAAATGGTCCTCTTGCAAAACTTTATGTTATTTTTATGAGTCAAATTCAGATGATGGAATTGTCGAAATTTCTTGTCAATATACGACTTTATTTCTATAATTAAAAAAAAAGAAAAAAAAAAGATATATACTAGCTGCACTCTTCAAGATGCTTTCACCACAAACTTTAGCTTTTTTAACATATAAATTAAAGTTAGTCATTTCACTTCAAGTTATTTCATTAGGGTTAGACAGTTGGAATATTGAAGTTCCCACTACTTGATTGCAAAATAAAAAGCACAACTATCTAGCTAGTCTCAAACTTTGTCATTTCGAATATAAAATAGAAATGCATGTACCTACAAAAAAGATGAGATTTATAATTTATGCACTCCTTTTATCATATCCCTAATAGCAGATTGGTTACACCTACAATTCAAATGACACGGAGAGTTTCCTAATTCAAAAATATTGAATAGGAGCTAATTAAAGTCATCGTTGGATGTGGTACGATGGTCGATGGCAAAATAAGTACATTATGAGAGTTAGAGAAATGTTACACTTTAGACATAAAGTGTCCATGAACAAATAGAAAGTGAAGAATGGTCCCCTAAAGGCATTTGGCTTTTCAATATTTCTAGGACATTAAAAAAAAACTCTAATAGGCGTTTGACCATGAAAATAATTTTACTTTTAACTTGTCATAAAAAAGTGACTCTCCAATAATTAGCAAACATACTTGTCTATGATGTATATAGACTCCACATGATCATTCAATTATCCTGACCAGAGGCGGATCTACTGTAGCAGGTACGAATGATAAAAAAACTCCTAATTTTTTTCGAAATCCTATAATTACATTTAAATTTTTATTAAAGATATAAGTATTTATTGATGGGAACCCACAAACTAAATTGTTGGTTGATTTTGTGGCAATGAAGGACCCATCAAAGTTACTTTATGCTTCCCACTATGGGTTTGAATCTCTATAGGAACTTTTTTTTAACTCAACTTCTCTACTTCTGTACCTTACTTTTTTCCATCAGTTTTGTCCGATTATTATTGCATATTAATTTTTTTTTATAAGAAATTCATAAATTTAAAATTTTGAATTCGTATATGATCATTCCTCGCTTATTATATCATAAAAAAAAAAGTTGAATGTTTTGACACCACATATGGTAATACTCAACCAAAGGGACAAAGGAAAAGATGAAAAGCCACACACACATATATAATAATAGGAATAATTTTTATTTCATAAAATTGGGGGTAGGGGTTGGGGATTACAATGTGGAGAATCGAACTGTGACCAACAAGGTGAAAATTCAGGTAGCTAACCAACTGAGCTACTAAGATTATATTCCCTTGTTCTCTTCTTGTAGGTAAATTAAAGTTCAAACCTTAGCATGGTACAAATAGAAATAAAAGGACATAATATATTATTATTATTATTATTATTATTATGAGGTTTTGTGTAGAAGCCAATGCACAAAGGCATCAAGAGTATTTCTGTCAGCTCTATAATGTTTTTGAGTGAATTCAAGAAAAAGTGGCCATGTGAAATCAGGGAACTTCCTTGGTAGATTCTTAGTAATCAACTCTTTTGGTGGGCTTACTATCTTGTCCTGTTTTGGACATAGGAAAAATGCCAATGACTTCCTTGTTCTTCTACAGTTTACAATTGCTCTGTGCAAGCAACTCTTGTATGTCCCATTTGACATTACCTGATAATAATTTCACAATACAAAATTAGCCACTTTGTTACATCACAATAATTAATACATGAATAATCTTTAATGTAAACCATGAATTTGTCTTTCATGTTGTTCTTTTGGGACCATATGTACTTTCATTCTTGTTTTGTCAATGTTTATTGAGTTACAGTATTTTGTGATGTTGTGTGGTTGTGAAAGCTATAATATATATGATCCTTCCTATCCCTTTTATTTATGAATTGAACTTGATCTTAACATGGCATAGAGATAATTTTTATACTATCAGGTCACCTAAAAATAATTTTATGCAACTATTCATGATAATTACTATAGGACATATTACCTACCATAAGTACTATTAGTGACCTAGTCAGAAATTTCATCAAGAGGAATTCAATATCTATCATATAAAGAAAAAACAATTTTGACTTTATATTTTAAATGTAAGTTTTCTGACGAAGAGAATTCTGATGAACCCTCTTTGCGCGCTCCTAGCTCCACCCCTGCCACACAATATGTTAAAACATGTACAACAGTGAAATCCTTTACTTGATTTTTGTACTTACCATGAATGTATCACCAATGTTGACCACAAAAGCATTAGTATTAGTAGGAATAGAGTGCCATTTTTCATCCACAAAGACTTCAAGACCACCAACATCATCTTGATGAAGGATGGTTAATGAAGTAGGATCACAATGAGGTCCTGTCCCTAGAGTCAAATCAGGCTTTTGACAAGTTGGGTAATAATTCAATCTCATTATTGAATCATTCTCTTCAAAAAACTCTCTGAAATATGATCTTCCCACTCCAATACTCTCACCTAGTAGCTCCGCCACACTAAGGGAAAGCTTGCTCATTTCTTCACAGTATTTTTGGTACACATCCCTACAAGTAAGTAACAAACATGTACTAGTAAGAAAAGTAATTGAATTAAGGAAGTGACATGTTGGTAACTTTAACCCAACATAAAAATGTGACACATGAAAGAAGTCTCACATAATTTGTGTCAGTTACGTTATGTATGACACAATAGTGTATTAAAAGGTAGTGATTTTTGAAATATGTTTGTAACAATTATGTTCATTTATAAAGTAGGAACTTATAGAATAATAAAACTATTTTGGTTAATATTAGACCAAATTATCTTACCCAAAATGAGTGTACTCTTGTCCCATGACATTCAAGATGTAATTTTGGACTATATGATGTGAATAGGGGAACTCAGCAGAATATCTAAAAGAAAGTGTTTCTTTCCAAGGAAGATTGCGAGAGAACCTATTAGTAAAGCTACTAGCATAACCACAATAATCACCAACTTTTCTCTTTGCTTTTTCCTTTTCAACAAGGGGCTTCCCAAAGAAGAAATCCATATTCTTGTGAGCTTCATTGATGAGCTTCATATCGATGCCATGGTTAACGACAAGGAAGAATCCATGCTTTCGACATGCCTCATTGACAAGGCGAGTGGCATTGGAGACCGCGAGGGGGTCACCGGAGAGATAGCCATTCAAGTCTATTGGAGGAACATATAATAGTGGTGGTGGCTGAGGGCATGGCTTTTCATCATCTGGCCATATGAATTGTTGAGGAATGTTTGCATTGTTTTTAAGGAAATCAAACACAAGAGATGTTTCTTCATCAACTTGTGTTTCATCATGCATTGTTGTTGTTGTTGTTGTTATTGGATATGATGAAGAAATCATTGGAAGAGTGTTTGTTAAAATGAACCTTTTTTTAAGTAGTAGACCATGTTGTAACAACTATATTTATATAGAGATGTGGGGATTCTAACCGTTGGTTTTGAGGGCTTAGAGGAATCCTGGTATCTTACGTATGATGTTTATTGAATTCACATTAAATAAATAAATTTAATATAAATAAAGTACAATGAATACATCAAAATTAATGTATTTTATTAAAATATGTATCATATAAAATAAATAAATTCATTATACATAAAGTACAATGTATGTGTATGTGTATGATTCATTGTAATATAATTTTTTTGGTTAAATGATTCATGATAAAATAAATTCAAATTCAATGATTCAATGTAAAAATAAATTCATTATACATAATGTTCATTGAATTTACTCTCTAGGATGTAAAATGAATGGGGTCGGATTGAATTTGAGGGTTCAAAATAGATATGCGTTAGTAAATGAGTGGGTCGTTAATTCTTTAAAGATTTCTTAGCTTCCACTTATCATGGATTTTGAAGTGGAAACTTGAGTTTTTAAAGTTGTGATTGTTGGAACTGAAAGTTGTGTTTGTATATGCAATATTATACTTGGAAAAAAATGAACTTTTGTGAGCGAGGGTGAAATTTCTCCCAGTTGGAATTGAAAATAATTTGAAGATAAAATTTTAAAACTTGATTCAAAATATATGTTCAAACGAATATTTAAGGATAAATTCTCAAATTTTGGTTCGACATTTATGGTCAAACGCTAGCTTAGTCTGAAATGGGTTACAATAAGTCATAGTCCAACTGGCCAAGCTATTTAGCCTAAGTTAGCTCAACTTTACTTCAAACTAGACAAGTTAAAATGGATTGAGCTTTTGAGATGAATTCATTCAAACTTAAACAAATTAGAGATTATGTTTTCATCGATTAAGCTTATTACCAATAATATTTATTAGGTAAAGATTCACGTTATAAGGTCAACCTTAATGGTATATCTAAAGATATGGTAATAAGTAAAATTAGTAATGTGTAAAAATATTTAAAAGGAAGGCACATAGTCTTCTGCAACACGTTAAATTGTACAAAAAAACTATTGACGTTCATGTTAGTAGATACAAGCATTAATACAACTACAAAATAAATCCAATCTTGTCCATAATGTGGTAAGGAGAAACATATTTTCCAGAAGATGTTTTTTTCATCTTTGGTTAAACAAAAATTTTGGAAAATATTTTCTCTAGGAAAATAAGTTTTTTAAAAAATGAGAAAAATGATTTTTTATAATAGAAGTAGAAAAAATAAATTTTATAAACAAAGTAACGTTCTATGTTTATTGTATTTTCTCATCCACCCAACGTCCCCAAACTCCTTGACTATCCCACCCTCCACCTTCGAATCCCCACACCCTACCCTCTCCTATATCTATATCTGTTGCTAGATTACATATATATACTCTTAAGATGATATATTTTACTTTTTTATCGAACCCTGAAAATTTAAATAAGAAATCAACTTAATTTTCATTTTTCATAAAAAATATTCTACGTCGTTACCAAGCACACAAGTGGTAGGTAAAAAAAGACAAGTGAGTTTCATTGGAGAAATCGGCAAAGTGAAAAGTTGGAATCTAAAAGCAAGTAATATTGGTATTGCCACTGTTGCGTCGTTCTCACTAACTTGAATATTCTTCACTTGTCCATTTTCTTCACTTTTTAAGATACCCATCTAATCCCTTGATGCCCCTATCTAATCCATTCAGTTAATATGGATCACTTAATTATAAAAAAATTTACTACAACAAAAAAAACTTTTAGCGGCAATAAATATAGACATAATAAAGAGTTGCTTAAGTCTTTACCGGCATTAGTTAAGTGTCATTAGAACCAATGTCACTAAAGACTTTAGGGACATATACAAAAAGTGTTAATTGCTGCTAAAAATACATATTTAGCGGCAATTAAGCTATTATTGTTAATTAATTATCGCTAATGATAATTTTTTATGTAGTGTTTATATAGTAAAGTCATTAAATTTTATTTTTGTATTAGTAAAATCATTCAACTTAAAAATTTTATCTTTTAAAGTCGTTCAATCAAATTTATCATTAAAAATTTTCTGCAAAATAAATTACTGTTTTTATGTCATATAAACCTGAATTCCACAAATAATCTAAAAAAAAAGTCATCACCCATCGTATCCAGCCCACAAATTAAAATAATGGATTTAGCTAGATTGGCAAGTAAATATTTTCAGCGAGTATTTTAGCAAGAGATCTGCTATTTTTAGCACTTTTCTATGATTAATTGTAGTTAAATAATACAAACTTATTTTAGAAACACCTATTAAAAATGAGTATTTCAAATTTATTATCTCCTCCCCGTACCCTCAAAATCTCCACCTCCAACCTCTTGACCCTCCCCCCCCCCCTCCCCCAAAAAAAAACCCCC
>NW_006238936.1:1408742-1436996 GCF_000226075.1 Solanum tuberosum | reverse complement strand
ACCTCCCCTCCCCTGCCCCCCCCCCCCCCCCTCCCTCCAAAAAAAACCCCCACTTTCGAGTATTTTCTTACATATAAATACTCTTGAGAAAACATATTTCACAAAAAATATTTTGTTTCGAACTAAACACATCAATATCTAAACATCTAGTTCAAAACCTCAAGGGGTTAGGTAAAATTATGATGAGACAGTAATGAATTTTACAGTAAATTTGAGTACCATGTATGAGACAGTAATGAATTTTACTGTAAATTTGAGAAAAGTAGGTTGCAACTTGCAACACAACAAAATATGGTGGAGAGTGGAGAGAAAATAAGGTATCCAAGATATTAGTGTATATTAGTTACACACGTAATGAGTGTTTAGGAAGATATTTTTAACAATAAAATCGTCTTAATAAAGATAGAGTGATAGGCAGATCTCGATAATCATATATTAGTAGCCAAAATTTGGAAACAAACAAAATACTGTACTACTTGTCAGTGTCCTCTAGCTATATGCTATTTATAGCTATTAGGTCCCAAAAAAATAATCGGAAAATATAATTGGCAAGACAGATTTTTGACACGAAATGACACGAGCAACAAAAGTCAAAGTATTTTCGTAATTTCGGTGAAAAATTAAGGGTGTTTGGGTAAATTCAATTATTTCGTGTACCTAAATTACCCTCAAAAGTAAAACCACTTTTAATACTTTTAAAACCACAACTTTTGAAATATCCATGAAGCACAAATATGATGTGACAGATAAAAATTGTATAAGGCCCATTTATATTTTGCCAAGTGGATCCATTTCAAATGGCCAAACATCTCTCTCTTTACCTTTTAACGTTTTCTTTTTCTCTTTCTACTTTTTTTACTTCAGGTTTCTTTTTCTAACAATTCTTCCAAAATTTTTATACTTCCACTTAAATAACTTTATTCATGAAAAATATTGAAATCCAAAAAAATTTACCGGACTCATACTATTTCTAACATTTTGATATTATTATTTATCTCGATAATGATTATTTATATTATTAAAAATAGTTATATAAAATTATTTGTTTATTTACAAAGATAAAATTAATAATAAAAAAAAATTAACCAAATAAATTTGTGAAAGATAAAATGAAAAATGGATTTTTGCATTGAAAAAAGATGAAGAACGAAATTTTTTATTAATATTAAACATTAAAAACATTAAGTGGTTATAGAATAAATAAAAATAAAAATATATTTGGCAATTAAAAATTGAGTGATTAAAATTGAAATCTCAAAAAATAAATTTTTGACTAAAATTTAAATAATTAAAATAATTGAGTTGACACTCTCTCTCTCTCTCTCTATATATATATATATATATATATATATTATTTTTTTTCTAACATATCACTTTAATTTCATTCTTTATTGAGTTTTTTCATTTTTTTTTGGGTAAGGTTTACGTCTATTTCTACCAAATTTGGGTCTCCATACGTTGTCATTTTAAATAGTGTTTTTTTGTTTCCTTTTCGTTCATAATTTTAATTTGGAATAATAAATCAACGACAAATCCGAGTTGATTAAACTACCTTTGTTCAAATATATCAATCTTCTATATATTGTAGTTGACAAGAATGTGCAAGTTTGACCATTTGACTTGAATATAGGCGGTAAATATAGCCGCGAGGGGTTAAAGACAATTGGCGAAATGAAAGTCACTCAAAAACAAAGAGCGATAACAAGCCCATTCTTGCGAACAAGAGGAACATGCTTAATAGTGCAACAACGCGGTAGTTTATTATAGTCCACTAAATCAAATAACTGAAAAAATAGGACAAAATATCTTTAAATCTATGTCGATACTCTTCAAACTTGAAATTCTTTGAATCCGAAAATCTAACTTGAGTGTTTGTCTTCCCTAAGTTAATAGCTTGTACATAAAGTTTCCACACACTTCCCAAAGACAGTTGGCTACTCCTTCTATGAGAGAGTTGATATTCATTAAGAAGCGTAAATATAGTTCTTTTCGTAATTATAAACGAATGTTGTTGCAGCGCAAATGTTTAAAGCAAGATTAAACGTTTAGTCAATTAGTCATGAGTTCGAGTCTAGGTTAGGTCCCCATATTTATGTTATTATTTTTGCGTCGCTTCCCGTTCATTTTATTTTAATTTTCGACTCAAAGTTTTTGATTACATTTATTATCTATGAAATTAATAATTAAAGGTCTGAAATAACTTATATCATAATAAATTTTGATAATGCATTAATTTAATTATATTTTAAATTATTATCTTCCAATAAAATTGATCTTAAAAAAGATGAGTGTAAGAAATTCAACTTATCAAATCAAATCTTGTCAAAATTCTAGGTGTACTCAAGAACTTATCTTAGACTTGAAAAAATAATAAAATTATTCCGTCGATTCGCCTTTGTTATATTTACTACTACAAATTTTTTATATAAGAATAAGTTTATTTTCAATAATAATAATAACTAAGGGTCTGAAAATTTTTATATCATAGAATATTTTGATGATTAAATTAATTAATTAATTAAATTTTATATTCTTACCTTCCGAAAAAAGATCTTAATTAATGGATTTGCCTTACAAGGAAGAGTGCAAGAAAATTCAACTAATCAATTCAAATTTTGTCAACTTCCTAGCCTCTAGGTGTACTCAAGTACTTCTTTTAGGTTTTAACAACTAATTCATTCCGTCATTTCACGTTATTTACCTTTTGATATAAGAATAAAATTTATTTTTCATGAAATTTGTATTTTAAACGCCTCAAATAATTATTACGTAACATTGAAAATATTAATGATTAAATTAATTAATCGAACTATATTTTCTTACCTTATAAAAATTAGTCATTTATTTCTCGTCCATTCACAGATTTTTTTATTTTTATTTTTATTTTTCGACTAACAATTGTTAGAGACCAATTATCTAGTGACAAATTTACTCGTATCAAATAATCATTTTTGAACACACGTAACATTTTATATAGTTCTTTTCGTAATTATAAACGAATGCTATTGCAGCGCAAATGTTTAAAGCAAGATTAAACGTTGAGTCAATTAGTCATGAGTTCGAGTCTAGGTTAGGTCCCCATATTTATGTTATTATTTTTGCGTCGCTTCCGTTCATTTTATTTTAATTTTCAACTCAAAGTTTTTGATTAAATTTTATATTCTTACCTTCCGATAAAAAATCTTAATTAATGGATTTGCCTTACAAAGGAAGAGTGCAAAAAAATTCAACTTTTGTCAACTTCTTAGCCTCTAGGTGTACTCAAGTACTTCTTTTAGGTTTGAACAACTAATTCATTCTATCATTTCACGTTATTTACATTTTGATATAAGAATAAAATTTATTTTTCATGAAATTTGTATTTTAAATGCCTCAAATAATTATTACGTAACATTGAAAATATTAATGATTAAATTAATTAATTGAACTATATTTTCTTACCTTATAAAAATTAGTCATTTATTTCTCGTCCATTCACAAATTTTATTTATTTTTCTTTTATTTTTCGACTAACAATTGTTAGAGACCAATTATCTAGTGACAAATTTACTCGTATCAAATAATCATTTTTGAACACACGTAAGGGCTATTTGGTCATTTCGTCGTGTCCTGCCAATTCATGCCAAAAAAGTGTCTTGCCATTTAGCACTACTCGTGAAGGGAAAATTGATTATGCTTATATAATCGCATTCAACTGACTTGTATTTATGAGAGAGCATAACTCATATAATACTATATCTATTACATTTATTTCATCATAATGATTCGACTTATAATAGTGAAAAATCTTCAATTTTTGTGAAGCAATTCAAATATAAACTTTTACAATCATATTTACCAAAGTAATATAAAATTAAAAATTATTTAAGTAATAATAGACATTGATTTTTTAGGATAAATTTTAACATTCTATTATTTTATTAATAAATGGACCGTAATGATTTTACGTATAACCCTCTTCAAAACTGGAAAAAAAAATTGTTCTCTTTGTTAGTATTCATGTGTTTCTCTTTATAATAATAAAATTTTATTCAATTTACTTCGTAGTTTAATTTATAGTTTTATTTTGATATTGTTGATAGTGCTTTTTCTTGTTGATATGACTCGTAATTTTATTGATTATTTTTATTTAAATCAAATATTAACAAGACATCTTAATATATCGTCGTTAAATAATAAAATCATTGGAAATAATTTATCATATTTCTTTAAAATGATTAAATTCTTAGATAATGCGTAATTTGTTTTTTTTGAAGGATCCTATATGATGTACCCTATAAAATTTTTATAGTATCGTATATTTTTGAGAAGTCCACAAAAATTAAATAGAAAGAAAAATAAAAAAGGTTAAAGTGATGAAAAATTTCACCTAGCTTGAATTTCAAAAATAAGATATCGTATAAATTAACGGAAAGAATATGTATTTATATAGGTATTTATGGATGCTGTCCGTTTTTTTAATTTCATGAAATTAGTATAAAAACTTATGTAATTTAAAATTTATAAATTTTATTTACACTTACAAAAAGAAAAAAAATGTTATAATAAAAAAAAATTGTAATTAATTATATTTTGTAAATTAACAAATAATTTTATCTAACTATTTTTAGTAATATAAATAATTAATTTTAAAATGTTAGAAATTGAATGAATATTTTCTTTTTGGATTTCATATTTTTATATTTTCCATGAATAAAATTATACAAGTATGGAAATAGAGAAATTTGAAACATTAATTTGAAAAGAAAAGTCAATGAAAAAGAAGTAAAAAAAAAGTAGGAAAGATGAAAAAAAACGTTTAAGAAGAGAGAGAAAATCATTTTCTGAAATGGGACCCAACACTTCCACGTGGCACAATATAAGTGGAGCCGATGGTCAGTCAAAATTTTTGCATTAATTGACAAGACACGGATAAATGACGAAAATGCCTCTTTTGCTCCAAAACCTCTTATATTTCCCTCCAAAAATGAAAATCACCTTTAACATTTTAATAATTATTTGCTCTCTCTCTTACTTTACTTTTTATATCACATTCCACCACCTCTCCTACATCTATCACTCTTCACTCTCATCCTTTCTTCTTTTAATTTGTTGATCAAGAATTTATTTTGTTGTTGGTTTTATATAATTTTAACAAATGGAATCGACTAGTCAGAATAGCCAATTAAACGATTTATTGAATAATGTTTTGGGGTTAGAGGAGGATGATAGTTTGTTGTCCCAAAATGATGAACATCATGAAGATTCCGATGATGCATACGATGGGCCAGAACATTATTTGCATAGTGATGATGAATTAGTTGTTCAAACCTAAAAGAAGTACTTGAGTACACCTAGAGGCTAGGAAGTTGACAAAATTTGAATTTTCTTGCACTCTTCCTTTGTAAGGCAAATCCATTAATTAAGATTTTTTATCGAAAGGTAAGAATATAAAATTTAATTAATTAATTTAATCATCAAAATATTCTATGATATAAAAATTTTCAGACCCTTAGTTATTATTATTATTGAAAATAAACTTATTCTTATATAAAAAATTTGTAGTAGTAAATATAACAAAGGTGAATCGACGGAATAGTTTTATTATTTTTTCAAGTCTAAGATAAGTTCTTGAGTACACCTAGAATTTTGACAAGATTTGATTTGATAAGTTGAATTTCTTACACTCATCTTTTTTAAGATCAATTTTATTGGAAGATAATAATTTAAAATATAATTAAATTAATGCATTATCAAAATTTATTATGATATAAGTTATTTCAGACCTTTAATTATTAATTTCATAGATAATAAATGTAATCAAAAACTTTGAGTCGAAAATTAAAATAAAATGAACGGGAAGCGACGCAAAAATAATAACATAAATATGGGGACCTAACCTAGACTCGAACTCATGACTAATTGACTAAACGTTTAATCTTGCTTTAAACATTTGCGCTGCAATAGCATTCGTTTATAATTACGAAAAGAACTATATTTACGCTTCTTAATGAATATCAACTCTCTCGTAGAAGGAGTAGCTAGCTGTCTTTGGGAAGTGTGTGGAAACTTTATGTACAAGCTATTAACTTAGGGAAGACAAACACTCAAGTTAGATTTTCGGATTCAAAGAATTTCAAGTTTGAAGAGTTGTGACTTATCAGTTGAGATGAATGGTATTGAGAGTGCTTCGGAAGTTGTTCCATAAATCAGATCATTTAATGAAGGAGATTGTGAGAAGTAGTTGTCTAGGTATTCGTTTCAAAAAGCTACTCTCTTCTATTTCCATTATTGAATATTTTTATTGACCGACTCTTTTATTGAAAGATTTATCTTCTAAGTTAATTCAATGACAAATATTATGTGTGAAGTTGTTTGTATCTAAAATACAAAATAAACATATAAGTATCTCTTTTAACCCTACAAATTATTTTATAGGATGTGCTATCACAAAATCACATTCCACATGGAATGAACATCAATTTTCAATTAATGATAAGGAACTCTTAATGATCATTAAGTTCCAATGTCTGATCTATGGGAAGAATAAAAAAAATAGATTTTTTTATCACATTAATAAATGCAAAATAAATACATTTTGCCACATTTAATGAAAATCATTGAATTCATAGGAATAATTCGGCTAGATAACTTAATGTAATAAAATCCCTACATTTTTTAATTCATATAATCATGAATGTATCATTTTTTATTTTATAACTTTTATCATTACATATAACTCATTTAATATTATATCCTTTAGGTTTATTTTCATCATAAGGATTCAACTTGGAATACTCAAAAATCTTCAATTTTTGTCAAGAAGATTTAAATATAAACTATTACAATCTTATTTACCAATTGTCTTTACCCCTTGATCTTCATATACACCGCCTATGAAGATAGATATTATGCCAAAAGCATATTTTGCAGCGCCGTATCCTCCTTTTGAAGCTTTGTGAATTAGTTTTAGGGCAGCATCTGGATTTATATATTTTTTAAATAGTTCTACTGAAAAAAATAATTAAATTAAACACACATCTGTAAATTAAAATGAATTAAGGAGTCGAATACAAACGGAAACAAAATTAAATGTAACACACATCAGTGAAATTTTCGCTCTCTTCATTTTTTTGATTAAAGGCAAATTTTCGGAATCAAAAAAGTTTAAATTCAAAATGAACTTTTCGGTGTTTGGCAATAATAGTGAAATGAAGAGTTTGAAACCCTTTTAAGTAGTGACAAATTGTGACTTTTCGTTTTGTGTAGTGATGTACTATTTTGCGGGCAGATTACACTGTGTAACAATGAATGGAAATAAATTGTATTGACAGTGTATTGAAAGTTATTCCAAAAATCAGATCATTTAATGAAGCGGATTGTGTAATTGTCTAGACATTCGTTCCAAAAGCTACTACTTGAGAGGAGCCGCATCGTCTCCTCTTTTCATTACTTCATCCGTTTTTATAATGAAAGATTTGTCTTCTAAGCTAATTTAATGACAAAAAAATACTTGCAATAATATAGTTCGAACAATATATTATGTGTGAAGTTTTAGTTTATTATATTAGTATATTTTAGATTTTATGTTATTTATATATATCATAAAAAGAGTTGTTTGAATCTAATTTTCAAATTATAAAATAAACATATAAGTATAGTTTGTAACAACTCCACAATCAACATGCAATGAACATCCATTTTCAAATAATTGATAATCATTGAGTTCCAATAAGCTATGGGTAGAATAAATAAATGCATTTTGAATGACATTAATAAATGCATAATAAATACATTTTGACACGTTTTAATGAACATCAATGAGTTCAAAGGTTAAATTGGGGTTGATAGCTTAGAGAATGTAATAAATACCTTACATAAATAATACAACAATAATTGACAATTTAGAATGTTAAAAGACATAAATTTTTTTTTACCATAGTTAACAATAATTAAAAATTTAAACTATTTTAAATTAATATTAAAGTTTGACTAACTCTTTAATTTTGTCCTTGTCACATAAATTGAAATAAAAAATGATATATATTGGGTCGTGCTAGCACGGGCTCCGATGTCTAGTATATATATATACTAATCCAATTATCTTGAACATGTAATAATTATGACGGAGATGTCAAATTTCTTCATCACTGCTACATCCATAGCAATGCTCTTCTTCTTTATCCTCTGCACTATCCCATTCTTGCGAACAAGAGGAACATGCTTAATAGTGCAACAACGCGGTAGTTTATTATAGTCCACTAAATCAAATAACTGAAAAAAACAGGACAAAATATCTTTAAATCTATGTCGATACTGCCTTGTTATCGCTCTTTGTTTTTGAGTGACTTTCATTTCGCCAATTGTCTTTAACCCCTCGCGGCTATATTTACCGCCTATATTCAAGTCAAATGGTCAAACTTGCACATTCTTGTCAACTACAATATATAGAAGATTGATATATTTGAACAAAGGTAGTTTAATCAACTCGGATTTTGTCGTTGATTTATTATTCCAAATTAAAATTATGAACGAAAAGGAAACAAAAAAAACACTATTTAAAAATGACAACGTATGGAGACCCAAATTTGGTAGAAATAGACGTAAACCTTACCCAAAAAAAAACGAAAAAACTCAATAAAGAATGAAATTAAAGTGATATGTTAGAAAAAATAAATAATTCTTGGATGAATTCAAAGAAATTGAAGATAGTGAAATTAAAAAAATAAATTGAACTCTCACCAATAAAGTAAAAAATCACTCAATTATTTTAATTATTTAAATTTTAGTCAAAAATTTATTTTTTGAGATTTCAATTTTAATCACTCAATTTTTAATTGCCAAATATATTTTTATTTTTATTTATTCTATAACCACTTAATGTTTTTAATGTTTAATATTAATAAAATTTTTCGTTCTTCATCTTTTTTCAATGCAAAAATCCATTTTTCATTAGTTATGGTACATGTCAACAAAATAAAATAATATAAATCTAACAACAAAATAAAATAAAACTAATGAGTGAAGTAAAGAAAAAAAAATGAGTAAAGTAAGAGAGAGAAAAAATAAGAAAGAAAAAGTCAAAGAGTGGTTTTCTATTTTGGAGAGAAAACCACAAGTAGTTTTGTCACCTAAGGGCTATTTGGTCATTTCGCCGTGTCTTGCCAATTCATGCCAAAAAAGTGTCTTGCCATTTAGCACTACTCAAAAATAATAATGCAATGTTATTATTGTAGATTCGATTTTTCTCCCCCGTAAAGTTCACATCATTGTAAAGTTATTGTCCAATCTGTGCTATGAACTAGGTATTGAGCATGTTATATCTATCTAGCATATAATGCTAACAAATTTTGTCGACACAATCACAATGATTATGTATTATAATGCTTTTTATGATTGAAAAATCTTCCGTGGACATACAATATGTCAAATATTAATCTATCAATCAGGTTCATTCAGTCATACATGCACATGCTTATATAGAGTTAAATTTATATGCATCGACAATGTAAATTTATTTTGTACTATCAAATTATTGAAAAGAGTTTTGTACGTAACTTTTCATCTGATTCTAAAGGACATTATTATTTTGAAACTCATTTGCATCTAGAGCACAACCTTAAAAGTTTACAGTAACTTGAGGTCAAGGATGGAGCAGTAAATTTATATGAGTGGCTTGTACTTAAATTAACAGAAAGAGGGCAACAGCCCATGTTACCTCACATATGCAACTTTTCTGAACCATAGAAGATGCATGTGACATATTATGCAAATGCGTACTATATATACTTTATATCACATAGACACATATAATATATGACCACCTTCCCATATTCTATTTGCACTTTGGATTCGAGAAATATATAGACTAATTTTGTCATGCGTTTTGTACGTTCACCACACAAGATATAGTCGTTATTTGTATAAAATTTGGATTTAATTCTAGAATATAAGCCAGTTGATGTTCAAAGAATACACTAAGAGTAAATAAAATTACAAACTCTTTGTTTACCTAGCTGAGCATTACCTCCAAGCAGAGTGGGAATTGGTTACAACTTACAAGAGACAGCGGAAATTGTAAAATGAACTATATATTTGACTCTCAGGGAGGGGAAGAATAAAGAATTAGGTGACATTTGCAAGACAAATGTGCTATAGAAGAGCTCTTACTCATCGGTCACAATCAAATTATAGATATGTGACCAGTTTGTTACAGAGAAGGTGAGATCAACTCATGTACTGCTTGCTTTCATTCACTTAGTTTACAGCTGCGCATGTATGGATGGTCAAATTTTATATATTTGGTCCAGTATGGCCTGTACTTTGTCATTGCCAACTCCAACCACGGTTTCATGTTACCGTTGTAATGTACCACAGCTGCATTCTCAATATCTGACCGATCAATGCTTGGATTGTATCCCAAACCAAGCACATGCCACGACTTGTCTAGTGGATGTGTGAGCCCGTAAAATGTGATCAGCCCTGGAGGTAGAGTACCCAGTTTCCAGAGGACCCTGTCTTCATTCTAATGCAAAGGTAAAAGAGAACCAAAGTCCAACTAAGTAAGAACTCAAATATCAAGTACAATTATATAAGACAGACGGAAAGGCAACAAGAATTCTTACCATGTTTTGCCACTTGTGATAAATGCCCGTTATATCTTGCTTCTTCCACTCCTTAAGATCAAACATGTTCATGCCATAAGCCCACCCACAGGCATTTGGATCAAAGTTTCTCGCAATATGAGGATTTGAGAAGTTTAGGTACTTGTCAAAACGATGAAAACTCTGACCACAGGTCTCAACTGCACCATTCACTTTCCCATGAAGGTCAACTGACCACAATCCTGTTAAGTCTTTCTGAACAACAATGTCATCATCAAGAAAAAGGATTTTATTCAATTTTGGATAAACCTGAGGGAGATAAAACCTTAGGTGATTGAGCATTGAAAGATATTTGGGGTTCCGGTACTTCAAGTTAGAAGAACCAGCAGATAGGGTGTTGGGATGAGCAGCCTTGAAATAGTATTCTTTCATTGCAGCAGACTCTAGCTGCCGCAGAACAGGACAATATGAAGAATTAAGCCACTTGAATTCATCAACATTTTCAACATGGATTGTAGCTTTTCCAGGAGGGTTCAACAAAAACCACATGTTCATAGCTCCAAAGTTCAATTTATCACTGACTAGATGAAATACATGTTTCTCTGGTTCCTGCAAAAATATCAACACACATCTTCAAATACCCACTAGAAACATAGTGCTAATTTCATTAAAGCCAATAATATAGGTGATGAAATACAGAAACATGCAAGGCAGCGAAATATATTCAAGGGTACCCCAACTATAGCATGTTTTATTCACGTTTGGTGTTTGTTATCATGAATATGATGGGAGTGGTAGTGCACCAACGAGTAACAAGCCAGAAAGTAACATAGAGTTTCTCTCAGACACAACACAATCTTTAAAGCTTAAAGGCAAATGTGGATGATGGTCTCCGAAATATCAAACAGAACTCACCTTAGCATTCACGATAGTTGAGTTGACAACGACTGAAGCAGCCAAAACATTATCAGAAAATAGGGCATAATGGAAGAGAGCAGGATTTTCCAGATTCTCACTTCTTGGGAACTTTCTTTTTTCAGGAGGAAGGAGGTAATAATCAATAGTCAAACGCATGGACAAGCAGTGAATCCCATTCGGTATAGTCTTTGCAGCTAATTGGCTCAAAAAAGTGCTCTGCCTCTTCAAACCTCTGACTTGCTCATCTGCAGATTGCAGCATTGCTCTCAGTTTCGTTGTCACAAGCTTGCAATCATAGAGCTGCTCTCTAGCTTTAGATAGCACTTGGCCCATAGCTTTCATTTTCTCATGTGCACTATTGAACAAGTGAACATGAATGTGTTACTCTCCACTATATGATGCAGAGAGAAAAGCAAGTTGATCAAGCAAGCAAAAGAGTCAAGAAAAACCACCTGCGTGTTAGATCAGCATCCGAGCCTGCATCACCTAATGCACGCTGACTTTCTTTAAGCCGAGCCTGTAAGTCACGGGCCAAATCCAGTTTTTTTTTCATTGTTGCAATGCTTATGTACACCCTTGCCATAATCATTTGATCTCGCATCAAGCGCACTGTTGAATCAGTGTTATCATTATCAGTTTCTTTCCTCCATACACTGTACTTCCCCAGCACAGAAGAGTCAACTGACTTAGAACGTTCGATGGCAGCATTTTCAAGCTTCACAGTCACATCATCATCTCGTTTCACTAAATCAGCAGCACGCTTTTCACGTCTTCTCTCTCGCAATTGCTGCAGCGCAGGTTGAAAAATAGTTATAACTCAGTTATTCATAGACACAAGGCAAGCCTCCAAATGTTAATAGAAATAAATAAAGTCAATGTGAGTCTAGCTCGGCCAATAATCATACATACCCTTCTGGCCAACTTGGCAGTTGAATCCACAAACTGCGAATGATCCCCTGAAAAATAAGGTAGTCTTTGATTATTAATATGTGCATGAGGCACTAAATTTATCATCAAGATCTGTAAGTAGCTATTTACCATTAACAGGACCATCGCGTTTGCCTCTGGTGATTTCTGGTTTGGAATCTGCAGCAGCTACCTGACTTGGCTTATTTACCTGTGATACATCAAAAGAGATAACAAAATCAGCATCTTGCTAGTCACGTAATTTTTCAGGACACAGTTTTAGTAACAAAAATCCAAGCATAGCTGGACTTTCATCCAGAGTTCCAGACCTTTGCATCAGCTGCACTTTTCTTGGCTACAATTTCTTGCCCGATAAATTTCCATGAGGCAGACAAATTGTTCTTTCTAAGAGAATCAAGACTGAGAGGTCCTAAATCATCTGTACTGGCTTTGATGATGTCAATCACCTGAAAAGTATGCATGATTACTTAAGAGTAAGAAATTATCCTCATTGTAGACCAAAAGGAGAATGCTAAACTTAATAACAAAATTCAAAAAATTGAAAACTTGCCTCTTTTGTCAACAAAGGTTTGATTTGTTGAAGAGCAAGCCTCTCTCTCCAATCTATATCCTGCAGCAGAATGAAAATTTTCCTTATTCAACTACATTCAGCATCCTGGAATTCTAATCGATGCAATATATAGCAAAGCCTACCTGTTTACTTGAAGTGGTTGAAAAATCATTATGATCTGCAGAAGAACAACAAGTTGAGTTATAACAACTTAGAATAAATGTGAGGTAACTGTAGTAGTTGTAACAATTACATCATGAGTATTTCATCCCACAAGTACAATAATAAACACCCATTTAGAATTGAGAAGGGCCACTCATGCAGTTGTTACCTTACATTTCTCACTCATAAGATGCCAATCAACGACAATCAAACTAGTGTTGGTTACTCCAAGCCCTCCACCAACAAGAATAACCCTCTGCCCTTCCAGCATAATATTGTAAGTGACCTACTTTCTCTTTAAGGAGTACAATGAAGTAGTTTTTAAATCTTTACTACTCTGAGATATCATTTGTAGTTAGCAATATCTGAGATTCAGTTTCTCAATCTCATAATGTTACTTTAAAATATACTCCCTCCGTTTCATTTTACTTGGCATGTATACCAAAAATAGATGTTGCATTTTACTAGTCCATTTTAGCAAATCAAGAGAATTCTATTAGTTTTTTTCCATACTACCCTAGTATTGAATAACTACATAAAGTAGTAGTAGTCAAATATATAGTCCCAAAGCATCATTAATAAGGCTATTTTAGTAAAATACACCTCCAATAAATGTTTTCTTAAGGGGTGTGTCAGGTCAATATGGGCCAAGTAATATGAAACGGAGGGAGTAAAAAATATTCAGACATGATTTTAGAGTATGTTAAGAGTCAACCATCTAACTGACTTAGCAGATCTTGTGAAATAGATAGACAAGAAAGTTGACCAGTTAAACTACAATAGTATAGAGCTATAGAGCTTTCCAGTTAAACTACAATAGTATGAGCTGTAGAGCTAAAGGGCCAACCATTCCAATTTTTTATCACTTTCAAACTTCTATTCCAGTATTATATGGCATAGAGCTAAGAATAAGAATATCTGACCTCACAACACCTTAGAATGCCAGTGAATGGAGAAAGCATAAAATGACTATGATGAGAAGCAGAAGAAAGAATAAAGTGGGTTTTCAAAAGGACTTCACAATGTTCTTCATCAACAAGGAAATTTTTGATGGAGCAAGATGGATGCACATCTTGATAAGGGAGGATATACAAGGAATACAAGACTCTGAGGTGAGTCTCCAAATTCCAAAAATGTGGTATCAGTCTCACCTTAATGAATCACCTGTCCTAGCAGAGCAGAATAACTAAGAACCTTTTTGTTTTCTTGACCAAATCTATCTAGCCAAGAACCCTGTATGAACGCAGGATGCTCTCGCAAACTTCTACTAGTATATTAATATCCAAAAGTAAAATACACAGAGGAGAGAAATATAGAACAGTACTTTCTTAAAGAAATGATATAACCTAATAGAGGCACATCTTTTCCATTCATTTTACTCTGTTCCGTTGTTGTTTTGCTATGGGTGAACTTCTAAGTTCTAATTCATTGCAAGAGGATAAAGAGGTTTTGATTTAGAACATGTATGATACCTCAAGCAATCAACGAAAATTATTTTGAGGAGTATTTAGTCCACCCAGCTCATTATCACTTATGAAACATACTACTCATTCTATCACAAACTATTTGTCCTTTTTATCTTGGGTTGTCACGAAGGTGAATCCAATTCGCTAAAAGGGAAGTGTTTATGCAACAATCTCCAGCAATTCTTTGAAAATAAACCATCAAAAGAGTAGCAAACAAATATCATCTCCATTCCAAGTAGGACACTTAAATTAGATGGAGTGTTACAACTTCGGAAGCAAGTACCATCCAGCCTGACTGAAGATGATGACGAGGCAAGGACAACAATGAGTAGAACGAGATTGATGACAACAAAAGAAGAGGGGAGGAGGATGGAGATGATGATGATGATGACAAAATGATGGTTCTAAAGCTCATTCCAGAAACTGACAACTACATAGAAAGCATGGCCTAGAAGGCTAGAACCATCTAGGAAAGAGCAGTGGTTGGTTTAAGAGACAATAATGAGAGACAGAAGAGTGAAAGTATGTGTATGAGTGAGAGAATACAAACTGAAAATTAGAGAGGCGGTGCTACCAGTTTGCACCAACTTTACAAGAGATTCAATTAGAGCGAAAACACCGCCCAGACGTACCCAGACGTACCCAGAAGCCAAGTTAAAACTAAGAATTGGGAAAAGAAAGAAAAAAAAAGGAAGAGAAGATCACCACTACATCTATCATAAACGATCAACAGCTTTTGGGGAACTTTAGCCAGCAATTTAATATAACTCCCTCCATTGTCAAGTACCAATGTACATGACATTGTCCATGTTGATACATACCAACACATTTAACAATATTCCACTAGCAGTAGCACTCTAAACAACTTCCACACCTTCCAAAATATTTAAATTCATTAAACTATTCAAATTATAAACTTCAATGTGATTTCTTTTCTATCAAAATAACCTTTTAACTACAAAAACTTCAATATTTACTTCCACTTACTAAACTAATATATAAGTCAAATGAACATCTTAGACTTTGTGTCCAATCAAAAACCCTCATATAATGGGATGGAAGGAGAGTACTAAAAAGCTAATAAAAGGTAACACATCACAAGAGTTTTAGTCCCTCAGAGTCTCAGACTAATACCAATACACTAAAAGGTCAACTCCTATGATCTAAAATCAAATTAATAACACAAAAGCATGCAGCATGCAGTTTCTGCAGGTGGATCTAAAACAAAATTGGAAACCTGAAATCAGAATCCAAATTCATGTTCACAAGACATCATCATAATTCTCTGCCTAATGCAGAGCAAGTGAAAAGATTTCAACTAAAATAAACAAATGTACTGTTCCTTTTCTTAACCTCAACAGGAACACATTGGTATTAATACAACAAATACATATCAACAGAAAAATCCTATATCCATTAACACAGAGAGAATAAAAGCCAAATCCCACCACCCCTCAACAGAAGAGAGTGGTACTAGTACTCCCTAACTCCATTTAAGAAGTCCATAGATCACAGGAACATCAGAATTAGGCAAATCAAATTCCACTACTGAATCTATCAACTCTCAATAAAAATGGGCTTAACTAACCAAAAATTTATCACACTTGAACACTTCAAGAATTGCAAACCCTTCAGATTTCCCAAATCAACATGCTTCATAATTGGCTGATATCCAGGAATGGTTGATAAAAATGGAGCACCAAGGCACTTTAGCACAGGTATATGATTCTTTTGCCATATACCACAAGTATACTTTCTGACCGGAAGTGCACAAATCAAAGAGTGAGTTTGTCACTATGAAGGAAATAACCTTGTGTCCCATTTAAGTTAAATAGTCTCCAACTAGAAGCAACAAAACTTAGCTAATCCTAACAACATCAAAATAGATGAACTCAATGAGAAGAGTTCAGCAAACTTTTTAGTCTAAAACAAAATGTAGCTTCATGCATTTAACAAAGAACACATTTTTAAAGAGAAAGGGACACTGTATTATATAGCAAGCACTAAGGAAGTATTGTGGTATTTACAAATGAGCAAAAAAAAAAAAAAAACAGAAGACTCTCTTTCCAATCCTAGAGGCAAAAGTATTGATTCTGCTTTATTTACTAGTTCTTATTTCCACCAAAAAGAAAGCAAAAGTATGCAATTAAACTTAGGACTGAGACATGGTTGAAAACATAATAGAAACTAATCAAGGAATTGTTTGTTGTAATACATCACTCTCAATTTGTACTAACTAAGTTGAAACACACACAATTTTCACTAGTCAGATAAACGCGAAAAAGGGAGATAATCAAACCCCAGAAATACAAATACTATTTCTTAATGAGAGTATATAAACTAACCAACTGAAGTAGAGGTGTAGAGGCCACGTCCAACAAAGAAAATCAAAGGAGCAAGGAATGAACAGAAGATAAGAATCACAATTGGGAAGCTAGATCCAGCACTTTTGTTCCTTTGGGTGCCTAAACCTGATGAACCCCTCTTCAATGCCATTTCCTGTTTCCAAAAACAAGAGTCAATAAACCAACACAAGTACAAATCAACATAAATTGCACCCATAAAAGTACCCCCAAAGGAAACAAGAATGACCCATCAAAGATTGCACCCATAAAAGAAGAAGTAGAAGTAGAAAGAGGAAGAGAGATTACATAGGGACTTTCAAGAATTGAAAAAGATTGGATTTTTAGGTCTATGAATGATTCTTGAAATCACAATGTGATTAAAGAATCATGGTCTCTGATAAATGAAAGGGAAAAATGGGTATCTGAAAGAGAGAATATATGAAGAAGAAGAAGAAAGAGATCTGAGAAAATTGGAGTTTGAGAAGAAAAAATATTGAAGGATTCTTTTTTGCTTTTTTCTTTCTCTTCTGTTTTCTCTCTCTTTCAATTTCTGATTATTATTTTCTTTTTGCTGGTTTTTTTTTTAAGAAAGTGGAAAGTAGAGGCTACGGCGTCGTTTTTACGCCGACACGGACCACACTTTACAACTTGTAATTATTTATGGTTAGGATTAGGAAAGTCATGTACCTATGATGTAACTTAGTTATGTTAAAATTAGTATTTTAATTATTTGATTTCATATATTAATAATGAGAGAAAATTGTAGAAATAGCAAACATATAATAGATATAATAAGGCTTTATAACTATAGTTTTGTTTGTTATGTAGCCTGCGGATTGTATATTTTTGTCCATTTGTATATTTCACTTACGAATATATAAATAGAGTAAATATATACAAATTTTGTATTTATACATTTAGAATTTTTCAGAACTTTGTTTGTATATTTCACTTGCCAATATACAAACAAGGTAATTTATTATTAATTTTTCATAAATTGTATACAAATAGCTAAGGTAAGCATATACAAAATTATGGATATATAATCAAGAATCAAATTATACGAATTCTATATTTATACAAATAAGACAAATTATACAAAATCAGACAAATGACAAAAATTAGGAAAACTGTATCCACATATTACAATTTTCTTAAACTGTAGCTATAATACCTAATATAGGCTAAATGTCTATTATTTTGCATAATTTTTCCTAATAAGAATAATATATATGGCATAATTTTACAAATAAGTTGTTTGTTGGGATAATTTTAAATATAGTCATATTTTTATTTACATAAAAAAATTATTGAATTTGTGTTTCTCAATGCGATACAAATTATGCAAGATATTAGTCCATAAGTTTTACTTAGTAGAGTATCTTTTTAGCCTAATTTATAAAAATTACCTAAAATGGCCATTTGGCAATGTTTCCCCCCCCCCCCCAAAAAAAATGGCTAAGTAGCCTGTCTTTCGTTCTTCTTCTTCTTCTAAGTCTTCTTTTTCTTCTACGGCTTCTTCTTCATCATGGTTGCTTTCTCTTGTTCTTTAAAATTTGATGTACCACAAATGAAAATCGTTTTGAGTGAATTATATATTAAAATATTCAAAATATTGAGCGAATTTCATATCTAAAATTTGGAACTGTTTAGAGGTAATTTTGAGTTGGTCGGGATTAAATAATCAATGTATACACCATGTATATAGTCAGTGTATAGTTAAACTATATTCAATTTTTTGAGTGTATCATAATGTATAGTCATTGTATACTTTCTATGACTTTTAACTATTTTTTGTGTAAGTAAAAGTATGATTATGTTTATTGTAAACTAATTACTTTATTGTATATTTTTAAAACTAGCCCTACTGTAAATTGTGTTTTTAATTAAGGAAAAATTACCTAAATACACAACTTATTTTACCATAATCTCTATAATCTCCTACCAAATTTTCAAAAATCCCCTCTCGGATACATCACTCTCCTCTCACTGATACATCCATGTCCCCTCTCGAATACATCTCTCTCTTCTCTAATACATGCCCCCCCCCCCTTTTGGATACATCTCTCCCCTATATATTTGGATGTCATATCCCTCTCTGATACATCACTCCCCTATGTATCTAGATGTCATGTCCCTCTATGATGCATCCCTCCCCTCTCAAATACATCCCTTCTCTATGTATCTGGATGTCTAGTGATGTATCCAGAAGTCCAATAATGATCCGGAAGTCCAAGTGATGTATCCGAAATTCATAAATTTTAAGGAATTTTTATAATTTGAAAAAGAGTAGAAAAATAATGCAATTAACTCTTAATACTATGAAATTTATATAAATTATAGTATTATACCATTAATCCGACTAAAGTTTGATAAAAATCATCCCAAGACAAATACTTGTCGTAATTGGGCCCAATTGTAAAATCCGTTGTGTGCGCATCCAACCCATCTTCAATATTTGCATCAAATCAAAAGGACGGTCGGAAATCTAAACAATATATCACTTAATTAGAGTACTTAAAATTAAGGAAAAGTTACATATTTAGCCGCTTGTCAAAAATAATTATATTTTTTAGTGATATATATGCCAAAATATACACTAGTTCTGTATAAGAAAAATGTACATAGCATGTTTATTTATCTAAATAAGGGTGTATTTTTACATAATCAAGAAATCAAATTAAAGGTAATATTTAATTAAGGGCTGTTTTATCAAAATCATTTGTTATTATCTATAAAAACATGTAAAATTCTAAAGGATTGGGCCATTGCCCATGAAAACTTCATGCCATAAAGGATTTCAAAGGTACTATTTGCTGATTAGCAGGCATTTGGTCATAAGATTTGGGAGTCTGATTTCAAAGCAATATTTGGTTATGAAATATGTATAAATTTCAGTTTCAGTTTCAAGTCTAGTCATAATTTTATTTTTTTCAAAAAGTAAGGATTTTGAAATTCCAAATAATTTTAAAGAGTTATTGGCTAAAATCATCCCTCAACTATGACTCAAATCTAATGTACATCCTTATATTATCTAAGTGAGCAAAAAACATCCTCATACTATCTAAAAAATAACAAGAATCATCCTTCAATCTATTTTTGTTAAGAAACTGGTTGAACCAATAAAAATAATTAATGTGGTCATGTCTTGCCACGACGAGAAGATCAAAGTTACCTAAAAAGAATAAGGATATGGATAGAAAATGAATCTTTCATTCTCGGAATTTAAATTTTGTGTGTTGTTAGTTCATATATTTTTTGCATCATCAAGTAAATTGACTTGCAGCAATACATAAGTTTTGAAATATTTATAGAGTAGATTCCGATGATTAGAAAGATTATGTAAAAAAAATCATTTTAAAAATATTACGTCCAACTATTTAGAGGTTTTCTTTAATAAAATATTTAGGGCATATGTACTATATATACAATGCAATTCGCATTTTATATAATGTACAGAAATACTAAAAATTTAGTGAAATTACATAGGCGTTTAGTTAAAAAAATAAAAAAATAATTATTGTATTCGAAAATTTTGAAATTGGAGTACTATTTGGCCATATTTTTACAAAGAATATTTATAATTTCAATATATTTTGTCAGAATATGATTTGAACCCTCAATTTCTAAAGATTTAAAAGAATCACTTAACTTGACTAGCTTAACCATGTGTACATATATTCATTCGACTTGACACGTTTTTTTGTTGGTGGCGTGAGTTTCTTAAAAAAAAATAGACAGAAGGATGAATCTTGCAACTTTTTTGGATAGTTCAAGGATGCTTTTTGTTCACTTATATAACACAAGGATGTACTTTAAGTTTAGGTCATACTTCAGGGATGATTTTAGCCAAAAACTCTAATTTTAAATGTAAAACTTGACTCATACATTTATATTTTGTAAAAAAAAAAAGATTCATTATTTTAAAAATTTGCAAAAAAGACTCATGCTTGACGTGAAGAAATTGTTCACACCATACCATGCGAAAGGATTATATTAAAGAATAGTTGTTACTACTATTGTTGATTTTTTTGACTAGTGAATCTTTATAAAATTATGTTTTATTTGAAAGTTTGTAATAACATGTAATTGGCAAAAATTATTTATAAAAAAAGAAAATCAAGATATGTGATTTCCTGTCTCTTCGCGATATTTTGGTGCCTTGTTTATAAACTATTATTTGCTCATTTGTTAAGATTGTATAAAAGTTAGGGAAGTTTTGATTTTTTGCATAAATTACGAGGTTTTTACGTTCATGAAAAAAAATACAATATAAGAAGTCTAAATTGGAGTTTTTGGTTAAAAAACATCCTTAAACTATAACCCCAACTTAAACTATATCCTTAAATTATCCTTCTTAACATAAAACATCCTCCAAGTATTTAAAACTTAACTACTTTCATCTCTCTATTAAAATTTGTCAAAAAATTAGCGAATTCCACACAAAAACATATACAATTCATACTATTCTCATAAAAAATTCTAGAATATTATTACCGATTGGAAAAAAGAACCAAAAAAAATGGAGACTCATGTTTGCTGTTAAAAAAACAATGTTAGGACGGTGTTAGTCTCTGAGGAGACATGATTTGCTCTCCTCCTTTACCAACTGAATGAAGTTGAAGCTTAATTTCACACCATCTTCACCTTGTAAAGTCAAAATGTCGTTAGGTCAATAATTTTTTGGGGCAAATTGATAAACGGGGTGATCAAGATTCAACTAATTTAATTTTGATCTCTACTAAGTTTCATTTTTCATTATTAGAAGCAAAAGTTCCGATTGACACCACTTTTTGCAGATTCAATGAAAAGAAAACATTTCCATTGGCAATTCTTTGATTTCAAATCAAATGAAAAGTAAATAAAAATAACATTGCTATTTAAAAGGAGGGAAAAAGGACAAATATACCCCCGAACTATCGTAAATAGTATGCATATACCCTTCGTCATACTTTTGGGACATTGGTGCCCCTGTCGTCCAAAAACTAGGGCATATATACCATTTATACTAACAGACATACACGTGCCATAATCTTATCCATCGACCCGACATTTATTAAATACGGATCGATGGATAAGATTGTTGTCACGATCCAGACCGCCGTGATTGGCACCCACACTAATCCTCCGATGGGAGAACCGTTACTACAACCCAACTAACAACTTGACTAAAAACTAAGACATTTAAAGATACGGAAGCAGGTTTAAATGACAATAAAAATGGAGTCCCCATAAACTCCAAAGGTTTAAACAATTAACTAACCAAACTAATGCGGAAATTCAATCCTTAGAACCTGAAAGTCATTATACCAAAACTCTATGAACAACAAGTCTAAGAACAAGGGGTACAACCCCGAAACTAAACAATCACCTTTAACAAATAGTCTGAGTCCGAAGAGAGTGGACTTAAACAAGAAATATCCATGGCAGCCTGAAAGAACTGACTCACCCTTGAATCCGGTCACGCTCAATAGTCACCTAGCTGAGGTCTATCAATAGCCGCCTGAAGATGCCCTGTACTCAACAAAGAACAAGCAAGTGCAATATCAGTATACAACCACAGTGTACTGGTAAGATCACACGACTATCCCAATAATTGAAACACATGCAAGTAACCACAACATTATAAAACAGGCATATACCAAACATATACAATATTAGTCATCTTTTCAGGATCAATGTAGCATTCCACGTTCTAAGTAATACACATTGATTATCATTTTAGAACAACAAACAGTCTTTCAACCTCAATCACCATTAGATATGAACGTAATCAACACAAGTAGATACACAACACAATTCAATGGCCCTTTCACGGAACCTAATTCAGTGGTCCTCTCATGGAACCCAAACCCAAACTGTTAGTGTACCGGTTTGTGGTATCCGATCCAATATTTATGTCGGAACGTGGCAATCGATCCCATATTTATGCCGGAACGTGGCAACCGATACAAGTTAGTGTGTTTAAGTCTAACATACATAAGTCAATATATCATAGAACATATACAATATCATCATTTACGAACAAGGTAGAGTTTCACATTTCTCAACATACACAGTTACAACAATTCATTGGTCCTCTCATGGAACCCAAACCCAACACCATTAGCATGTCGGGACCTGGAAACCGATCCAAGTTAGTGTGTCCAAACACAATACCCGATCCATTCAACAAGCCACAATCACAATCACAAGTATATTCTCACAATCATACAAATAAGTCATGATTTCATGACAACAATTATTCAGTCATCCTCATTTACGATTAGGGTGATCAATAATGCAACATTCACATACCTACATACATTATAATGAAGCAAGTACAAACATATATCACACCAACATGAAATCACAACCATTACCTACCTCGAAACAAACTTGAATCTCCTAAGAAACTTGATTCTTCCCTTTCCAGATTCGTTCTGCTTGTTCTTGGTCTACAAATAATTAATTTAACACAAGAATCAATAAACAATAATTAATTACCCGAATTACTAACAATTCTATCAACCCTAGATCATACCCATGATCCCCATACCCAGATTAGGGCTTTCTTCACCATAATTTCCAGATCAAAACCCTTACCATCGATAATTACCCATTAGATTACGTTCTATAGATCAAAAAATGGATTCGGGGAGTTAAAATCTTACCTTTAGCCTCAAGAATGGTGAAAAAATATCAAGAGAACCCCTGGGTTCATTCCTTAGCTCTCAAGTTCGAAAATTGCAGAATAAAATGTTTTTAGGGTTTATTTCCAACTTTAAGTCGCGTCTGCCCTGCCGTGGCGGCAGAAATCCCGCATCAACGGCTTGCACGAAAACAATGAGCAAAATTTAATAATTCCAAGACCCCATTTCACAACACACCTTTAACTAATGATACTCAGAAACTTTCCGTTCACGCTAAGATCAATTCCGGGAGTTCCACTGGCCCAAATTTAATTCCGTAAAGTCGTACGGGTTCCTTAACGTCTTAGCTATCTACTCATGTGATCGAATTCATAATTAGATCACCTAATTGCTACCAGATTTCCCTATAACTCACAGACTTCGATTTCCTCCAAATCTGGACTAGGTTGAGAAATCTCAAGTTACTACGAAAAAGTTTTTCGGCCTAAATTTTTTCCCTGTTGGCTTTTCTATAACGACAGGAACAAGTCGTTACAATTGCGCCACATGTCCCTATTTATTCTTCCGTTAGAGTGAAGGGCATATATGTTCTAGTTTTTTGACGACAGGGGCATCGATGTCTCAAAAGTATGACGGAGGGTATTTGCATACCATTTACGATAGTTCGGGGGTATATTTATCCTTTTTCCCTTAAAAGGAAGACAATGCAAAACGTTGTTACTAAAAAAAATATAATATTATTTTAGATGTATGTAGAATGAACATAATTGGTTTATTGGGGTGATTTAAGGAGTTTAATTTGTTGACAGTAGTGTGAACCGTACATGTTGTGAAGAATTTGTTATTTTTTGACAAATTTTAACAAAAGGATGAAAGTTGTCAAATTTTAAATAAGGAAAAAAGGACAAATATACCCCCGAACTATCATAAATGGTACGTACATACCCTCCGTTATACTTTGAGATTGTCTATACCCTTACCGTCAATCTTTTAGGTTGTGTATACCCTTAAAACTAACTGACGGACACATGTCTTCATCTCAACAATTTACCCGATTTTATTTATTTTTTTACCCAAAAACCCACCCCATCTTTCTTAATTTACCCACCCATGACCCAAATTACAACACCATGGCATTTAAAATTAAAATAAAAAGCAAAGAACCCTCCTCCATTAAAACATAACCCAAAACCTTTTAAATCAAACAAAAGACAAAATTGTTCTTCAATACATCTTCATTTGCAACTCTTTTTCAAATCTCATTAAAACAAAGACACAGTAGCATGTGCTTTCGTTGAAAAACAAGAGATCAATTTTAATTTGTTGTTCAAATCGATTTGTTGTTGAATGGGGTTGGAAATACTATCACCATTGATAGACAAAACTTCAAGTTTAAAAGTGGGTCTTCAATAGAATCAAAAATTTCGAATTTAAATTGATTTGTTGTTGTTGAAAGGGATTGAAAATACTATCACCATTGATGGACAAAACTTCAAGAAAAGTGGTTTGCAATCAAATAAGAAAATTTGAACTTAAATTGATTAGTTGTTGTTGAAACGGGTTAAATATACTATCACCATTGATGGATAAAACTTCAAGATTTAAATTGGGTTTGCAATTGAATCAAAAAATTTGAGCTCAAATTGATTTGTTATGGTTAAAAGGGTTCAAAAATATTCTTGAAAATAGATTTTGATGAATTGAACCAAGTGCACCATATTTTTGTGATTGTTGTTGGAAAGCTTTTGATTTTAATTTTGCACAAGTTTAAAAATATTCTTACAATCTATTTGTGTTGTTGAAAGGGGTTGATTCATTGTTGTTGTTTGAAACTTTACAGAGGATGCATTGGGTTTATTCTAGATGAAGATTTGGTTATTTGGTTGTGGGTCGGGTGGATCTTTTAATTTTAGGTAAATAATTAAATAAAATTGAATAAATGGTTGAGATGAAGCCACGTGTCCGTCTGTTAATTTTAAGGGTATACACAATCCAAAAGTGTAACGGTAAGGGTATATACAACCTTAAAATATAACGGAGGGTATTAACATACCATTTGTAATAGTTCGGGGGTATATTTGTCCTTTTTCCCTTTAAATAATTGAGGGATGTTTTCTGTTAAGGAAAATAATTTAAGGATGTAGTTTAAGTTGAAGGTATAATTTAAGGATGTTTTTGGCCAAAAACTCTCTAAATTACATATCCAAAAGAAATTTCAACTTCAGAAGAACTTAAATATTTTTCAAATCATGTCCAAACAAACCCTTAACGAAACTTGATGAATTCATATAATTATTATTTTTGAGAGATAGTTATTACTTTCAATGTTAAATCGGTTTAATTCAATAAAGAAAAGAAATACTAGAAATAAAAAGGTTCAACATTCACTTTCTTCAGTTCTTTCCTAAGACTATAAAGTATCGAATGATCGATTTGATTTGAGAACAAAATAAATAAATATTGTGATATTCTAACAAGTAACAACAATTAACGAATCACGCAATATCTTGATAATCAATATCCATATACAACAAAGAAAAAAATAGAGATTTTTTTTTAAATTCTATTATCTTCTCATAATCTAGGATTATTATAATGGGCTCTCATCACTTGGATTTGATAATAATAAAGTTACTCCCTTCATTCACTTTTACTTCTTTAGTATTTCAAAATATATTTTTATTTTTATTTGTCATTTTAAATAAGTATTGTGGTAAAATAGTGCACTCAAGGGTGTGGCCTAGTAATTGAGATCTTTGAAGTTTCACGTTCAAAACTCAAACACCGGATGATTCTTTCTATTTGTCGCAGGTATTAAATCAAAAGTGAACAAATAAAAACGAAATATGCAAAGTGAATTTCATTAAATTCACCTGTATTTGATGAGTGGTGGAACAATTGAATTTGGTCCCCATTAGTCATGAGTAGATGAAGAAGATTCAAAGGAAGTGTACGAAATGATGCCTTGAAAGCTCAGCTTGTTTATAAATGGAAATATATAGTACATTGAAATGCTACCCACTCCAATCCATTAAAACCTTCTAAAAATGGAAAAATCTAACCACCACCACAGCCTACTAAATTGTTTCCACTATTAATTTAAAGGGAAAAGGGTCAAAAATACCCCTCAACTTTGGTTTATTAGTTGATTATACCCCTGCCGTTAAAACAAAGTTATTTATGCCCTTGCCGTTACCAATTTCACCATTTATACCCCTCAATTGACGGAAATCCCCAAATTGACTCAAATTAACCAATTTTATTTAAATTACCCAATTCTAACCCGATCCGACCCGACCCGAACCACCAAATAATATAAACCCATTTTTGTTCATCTTCATTTCTGTTAATCTTCAACTTTAAAATTAATAAAAAAAAAGTCCAACATAATAACAAATTAACAAGCAAAAGCTGTAACAGTGCCCAAAAATACAATAATATCAAACCAAAAATTAAAATAATCAACAACAAAGTGTAATAGCATACACAAACTTGAACAACGAATATGAATGAAAAATTATTGGAGCTTGAACTCCCTAACCAAATCTGAAACACAGAGAATAGAGTGAAAAATGTAAAAGAAAAATAAATCATCATAAAATATAAGAATGGAAAGAAAATAGAGGGTCATCGGAAAATGGGGGTGAAGCTTGGTCGTGGAGCTGTGTTGGTGTTGTTAACTGGTTCGAGAAATGGGTTTGCTGATTTTGGCGTTGGGAGAGAGGCTGTGGTGGCTGCTGATTTGCAGAGCCTCGCCGGAGTTCATGGTCATTATTCACCGGAGTTGGAGCCAAAAACACATATCCAATAGAAGAAAACGTAAAAGGAGAAAAGGGAGGGGGACTGGCGGCGAAACTAAAAGGGGAAAAGGGAGGGGACTAGCGGCGAAACGTAAAAGGGGAAAGGGAGGGGACTGGCGGCGTTCGCTCTTCGCTGGAGTTCGTGGATGGAGCAGGTGGTTTTTGCTAATTGTTTGATGGGTGTTTTCAAATGTATTGTTTACAGGTTGTTTTTGAAAAGGAATCCAACATTAAAGATGAAGATGAACAAGATAGAACAAAAATGGGTTATATTATTTGGTAGGTTCGGATCGGGTCGGATCGGGTTAGAATTGGGTAATTTAAGTAAAATTGGTTAATTTGAGTCAATTGAGGGGTATAAATGGTGAAATTGGTAACGGCAAAGGCATAAATAAACTTTGTTTTTAACGGCAGGGGTATAGTCAACTAATAAACCAAAGTTGAGGGATATTTTTGACCCTTTTCCCTAATTTAAATGCATAAGCCTCACTAAAGTAGACTATTTTCGTTCCGAGAGAACTCAAATCCAAAATCTTTATTCTAATTAAAACTTATATTTTTTTTTACCTCACCATGTATACAAAGATAATTCAATTATATATGTATAACTTACATAAATACCATAGTATAAAACCTAAATTATCTTCTATTCCTATTATTTTTGTAATTACATAAATTCCATGTTTTTTAGGCATTTCGGATACATAATTAAGAATCTGGATACATTATTGTTGATACATTATGTATCAATTTGTTGCACATATTAAGGGGGGGAAAAGCTGAAAAATCAAATTAAGATCTCATAGTATCCATTTGTTGCACTAATTAAGGAGGGGAAAAAGCTGAAAATCAAATTAAGATCCCATAAATT
>NW_006238936.1:1380972-1408469 GCF_000226075.1 Solanum tuberosum | reverse complement strand
AAATGATTTCTTTTGTGAATCTTCAAGTTCATCGAATATCCTTTCGATTTTGATTCAAGATTGTCGAAAATTTTGAGATTCAAAATTCTTCTCCAATTTATTGAAGATCCTTTCCGTTTTGATTCAAAATTGTTGAAAATTTTGAGTTTCAAAATTATTCTCCTAGTTCATTGAAGATTCTTTCAATTTTGATTCAAAATTATCGAAAATTTTGAGAAGATACATCATGAAGATCCTTTCAATTTAAATTGATAAGTGTTGTATTTCTACTAGATACATTAAATAAGAAATAAGTGTTGCCCATAAAATTTTAGGTTTGAGATCGATACATTATTATTTGATAATTGTTATGTATCATATACATTTAGTATAAATTCGAATTTACGTATCAAAACTAAAAAATTAGTGCATGATACATTATTATTATCATTTAGGTATCTTATTTTGTTTGAGATCATGAAGATCCTTTCAATTTAAATTGATAAGTGCTGTATTTCTACTAGATACATTAAATAAGAAAGTGTTGCCCATAAGATTTTAAGTTTGAGATCGATACATTATTGTTTGGTAATTGTTATATATTAGATACATTTAGTATGAATTTGAAATTGCGTATCATAACTAAAAAAATTAGTATATGATACATTATTATTTATGTATCTTATTTTGTTTGAGAAATACTATATTTTAAAAAATTTAAAAAATACATTATACATGTAATTGTTCCAAAATAGCTTTTTTTTTTGTGTGTGATAAATAACACAAAGTTTATGTATCAAGTACATTTATATTGAACATGATAAACACTAATCAAAGATTCAACAACATTAGAGTTATGTATCAATACCTTAAGTATGAACATTATACATTGCATAAAACAAAGGTTATTGTAGCAGTGATGTATCAGATCAATGATAACACTAACAAAGACTAATTTAAAACTCAAAATAAACGAGATACATTAAAAGTCTATATCTTTGATAGTGATGACCGTGCAATGGCAGATCCAACTTTTTTCTTCTTTTTTTTGGACGTTTTTCAATAGTAGAAACATTAAAAGAAAATAAATATTTTTCAAGAAAAATGTTCAACGACAATTTGATTAACTAAAATTGCAAAGGTTCAATAAGATTTCAATGAGGGCAAGAGGCGGAGGTAATTTTATTTTTATTTTTTAAGATGAAAAAATTTAAAAATAATAATAAAAGAAATCAAAAATTGAAGTGATGGAAATAAATCTACCTCTTGAATAATTTGAAATCATTAATTGGAAATAGAAAAGATTTGAAATTCAAAAGTAGATTAATTGATAAACTTGAGAGACACCTTCTGAAAATCAAAATGAATTTGAAATTTGTAACTGCTAAAGAAGTGGAGAGACTTTAGGGATAAAATGGAGGAGTGAAATGGGGAGTGAGAAACATGGGTGTAGGCTGAAAATAGGAGTGAAATATTTATGTATTCGGAAGATTTTATGAATTGGGGGAATTAAGGGATTTTTGAAAATTTTAAAAAAGGTAGGAATAAATGGATATTAAGGTAAGTAAATGTGTGTATATAAGTAATTTTCCCATTATATATTCATTGTGGTTTGGGTTGTGTTTGTTTATGGACTTTTAATTTGATGAAAAGATTTCTGAAAGGAGCATGTGATTTATTCATTTATTTTACTTTGGAACTGAAGGATTTTATTTATATATTAAGGTTCATTCATATAGTGAGAAACTTGTATATTATATGATACAATTCCAAACAACATTTCTATTGAGAGCGCCTCTTACAAAAAAAAAAAGGAGATGTTTCAAACTTTAAAAACATAAGGAGGAGCATGTGATATTTATTCGTACTAAAAAGTTGGTTTCCCCCCTGCCACTCAAAGATATATGTTACATACCACAAATTCAAAGGCATATATATGTTATGGAAAAAGATTATGATTAACTGTGCATAACTCACACATCATGCAGAATTAGCCCTAAATTAATTAAGTACGATGATGAAGAAGACGTTTTGTTTGTAATAATTTTACGTATAACAAGTTTATAAAGGGGACAAATTTCAATTAGAAAATGTTGTAATCATGTGATTATGAATAAATATAGACTACTCTAATAATTAATAGAGAAATAAGAGAGTACGTACTAGTGTTAGAAAATAGTGAAGGTGTAAAGTCATATCAATGAAAGGGATAGACTGCACTGTCTACTACAAATAATAATGTGATGTGTTCTAAGACAATGCAAGGACATCTTTATATTAAATACGAATAACTGCATTGCGTTTTAACTTGTTGATAAATAATTAGTGAAACAATAAATAAATAATACGGAAAAAAAATAAGTTCGGGGGCCATAGGATTTAGGATCCCCGCATATTCATTAAAAGTTCTATGTACGTCAAGTGTTTAATTTCAAACGTGACATTATATAATAATATACTAAGATATAGTATGATATATTTTTATTTAAGTACTCTAAGCTAAGAATAATAGAACAGAAAGATAGCAAAAGATCCATATAGTTAGTTAATGGAATATCCAATGTTTTTTCTTAAGTACTCTAACAAACTAGTTAGGATTATGATTTATGGCTTAATTAGATGCTTAATAATCACATTTGATTCAATGTTTGTCAAGAGCTATTTCAACTTGGTTACACGCTTAATGTTTGTTGTAGTACTAATAAATTTGAGATTATAATAGAATTACTTATCATAATCTTAAGGGAAACCTTAATTTTTTATAATTATAAATGACATAACTTTTTAATTAATACTTAGATTGAAATGAAATAACATAACCAACCCTACGTATTACTATGGATTCACTAAACTAAAATCTTTTTGTTCACCTTTAATTTGCCCCTTTTTTTTTTCACTATCAGATGTTTAGTATCTGTTTTGATGTTTCAACTAACTTAGATTTACACAGCGTTACATTAACGTCCGTTAAGGAACTGATGTTCTCAAAGCCCGAATACAAAAACTTTTAATTAATTATACAATACTCCATTAAAATAAAGTTTCCAAAATAGGGAGAATCGTCTAAAAATTGGGTGGTGCTGGAAACAACCAAAATCAGAAATATTTACAGTGTGATCACATGACTTTATTTACATGCACTGTTACTGCCACCCCACTATATATAGCTCCCATTGAAATAAAAAATAAAAATATTATTCCAATATAATGTATATCTTAGTCTTCCCTCTATTATGTTTGTCCCAAGATTCATGCCAAACCTATGCATCCTGTCTTCCTCTATTTGTAGTCTTTTTTTATATTGCAATTGATTAAGTAGTGTAAGCGCCCGTTTAGACATGATTTCAAATTAGATTAATTTCAAGTTGAAATTTTATTTAAATGTATATATAATTTTGATTTTTGTATTAATTAGAATCTCCTGAAATGTTGCAGCATTAATTAACAAATCACGTATCTTCATATTTCTTTTATAAATAAATATATGCGCTTATATGCTATTACAAATTTTTAAATACACATAATTATATAAAGATTCGCTAGTTCAAAAATTCAAAAAGAAAAAAACATGACCAAAGCCTAGTAGGAAGGGAAAAGACTTGCCCTTTTGTCTGGTCGTGGGACGAAACAACAACTCAGTAGTACATTTGAAATATAGACTTGCCCTAAGCCTAATATTAATATGTTACCTACTTTTTCTTTCTTTTATTTTAATTAGTCTACTTTGAAATAAACTTAGCTTGAAATATATAGGTCATAGAAATTAATTTATGTTACTATGATTGATTCTGATATCATATGAAAGAATATGAGGAATTAACAAATTTTGAAAGGCAATAGGTGGAGCGATCTAGAATGTTAAAACTCTCGTAAAATTAAACTCTTATTAATAAAAAATCTATCAATTTTTATAGGAGCTATTCGGACATACATGCGATATGAAATTATGATATATCAAATTAATATGAAGATAAAGTTATGTTTGAATGTGCAATTTAAATTTATAAGTTAATTATTTTTTTCCCTAAACATGAAAAAATCACAAGTTATGAAAACTATTAAAAAAAAATCAGTCTTACACAATGATCTTATCAAATGAATAAATCACTTTTCTTTCCTAAATAAGATATCGAAACATTCTAAGACAATAAACCACATATTTTCATGTTCTTTTATAAATAAATGTTTGTAATTACAAACTTTCAAATACACATAATTTTATAAAGATCTATAAGTCAACAATAGTAGACTAGTAGTAATGTATTCTTTATCTTTAATATAATCCTTTCATTTGGTATGAACAATCTCTTCATGCTAAACATGAATCTTTTTTTTCCTTTTTTTTTTTTACAAAAAATATAAACCCACGAATTAAGTTTTACATCTTAAAAAGTTGAAATCATGATTAGAAATCCCAAATCCTTTTTTTTGGGGGGGAAATTTGGGATTTAAAATTATAATTTCAAATCATGATTATGAATCAGATATTCAAATATTGATATTAAATCGCATGTCGATATGGTACATGTTCTTCTCACTATTGCTTGGCTCTAATTAAGACATGTGATGGGTGGGTCATGGGAATAGTCAGCAACTATATATATATATATATATATATATATACCACGTAGTACATCAATTTCATTAATTTGTTTAGTTGTAGGAACTTAAAACAATGAGTAAAGTTTGTACCTTGTTACTAATGGATGGTTGCTAGTGATCCCCACCTTGAACATATTCTCAACATCTCTTTCTACTTCTTTTTCTTTTTAGTTTTTCAATTCTCTTTCTACAAATTAATTAATGTTTTTGACATTTTTTTAGTTGAAGATTTATTTTCATGCTCATTGATATTAGTCCTTGAAAGACTTTAACACATATAAGAGTAACAAATAAAGAACTTTGCGATAATAATATAATATGGATATTTATAATCAATACTTACAGCTTCATTTATTGCCGTATCAATCTGATTTTTGAGCTGAGAGTTTTCAGCGTCTTGGATATGAACGGTTGAGATTAAATTTGGAGGCTTGTAAAGTCACATTTTGGCCGCGGACAACAACTCTATTTTGGATTAATTTTTCTCCTTTCTTCAATTGATTTATGTATAATCTATATACAAGGTGAAATAAAAAAACCCTTGGACCTTTGTCAAATGAAGTGCATCAAAGACGAGGAGGACAACTTATTGATCGAAGAGGGATATATAAGATGGAGATTATATATATAGTTATACTTTCATAAACTCTTAAATGTAGAAAGGTAACATTGTGTTAGATGATTTGATGAAACCACATTTGCTACCATTTACAATCAGTGTGTACCAATGTGAACTATATTTTAATTTGATAGTATAAAAAATATTTATTATTATCTATGTATTAAAATTAAACTCAATAATTTTATAGATGATGCTAGTTAAATTCACTTAAAAAATGAATTAAGTGCAATATGGTAAATATTTCTGTTAAAGGATATAGCACATGTCCATTTAATTATAATTTATGATTCCTTAATTGATTGCTAAATTCTTGGTAATTATTATCTAACCACCATAAGCCTAGGAATACCTAAATACATCCTACTACAAGACAAGTTCTTCCTTAAAAACCCTTTGCTATCACTAGGCAATAAATAGAACAAGCTATAGGTTTCTAATTATATTTTTAGATAATTAGTATCCATTTGGCAATTAGCATGAAATTCTAAACAAATATACCTTATTAATTAGCCCCTAAAAGAAATTGTGGTTGCTAAATTAACCCATATGCTTTTTCTTTTTTTTTAAATTGAATATTATTCTTGACAAAAAATTAATATTTGATGTGCGCCTTTGTCTCTCAACAATTAATAAGATGGTCCAAAATATTAGTTGGATGCTACTATCAAACTTTGTTATGTCTTCACACAAATGATCAGAAACTATCTGAAACTTGGACCTTTTGAATTCATTGAACCTAATTACTTGGACCACTTATTAACTTTTTCATCATCATTTTGAAATTGAATTCAATATTTTTTTATGAAAATAAATTACTATTGGTCTGTGACCAGGTTTCTTTTACCCTAAAAGAGAAGGTAACAAAGTTTCTTACAATTACAAGAAATGAGTTTTTTTAGGAAAAAATAGAGCAATTTTTTTTTACAAAAGAATGAAGCAAAAGAAGAATTATTAGGTTACCATTTTGTTGCAAGAAGAGATCCAAGATTGAACCTTTTTGTTAGCTTCCACATTTATAAGGAAGAAGGGGGAATTATGTAGTACACTTTTACACTTATTGCTAACCCCACCTTACCTTGTTTCTCCTATTCATTACTGATCATAACATAAATAATCTTCTTCATAGAATTAGCTAGCTCTTGGAATAGAAGAAAAAATGGGGAGAGGGAGAGTGGAACTAAAGAGAATAGAGAACAAAATCAACCGTCAAGTGACATTTTCTAAGAGGAGGAATGGTTTGTTGAAGAAAGCTTATGAATTATCAGTGCTTTGTGAGGCTGAAGTTGCTCTCATCATCTTCTCTAGTCGTGGAAAGCTCTATGAGTTTGGAAGTGCAGGGTATATACACATATATATACTAAGCTTCTTTTTTTTTTTTATATATATATACATGAAAAATGTGTCATGTTTACTTTGTGTGGGCTCTTAATTACTAGTAAAAACTAATTTTTGATGATATGGGGTTCTTCTAATTCATAAAAAGATTACAACTTTATGTTTTTTTTTTTCATATGGGGTTCTTGTAAATCATAAAAAGATTACAACTTTAAGTTATTTTTTCATATGGGGTTCTTCTAAATCATAAAAAGATTACAACTTTATGTATGTTTTCATATGGGGTTCATCATATAAACATATACTAAGTTTTTTTTATACATGAAAAGTCTGTCAAGTTTACTTTGTGGGGGTCTTAATAGCTAATTCTTGAAAATGGGGTTCTTCTAAATCATACAAAGATTACAACTTTATGTTTGTTTTCATATGAGGTTCATCATATAAATATATACTAAGCTTTTTTAACACATGAGAAGTGTGTCAAGTTTACTTTGTGGGGATCTTTATTAGCTAATTCTTGATATGGGGTTCTTGTAAATCATAAAAAGATTACAATTTTATGGTTTTTTTCATATGGGTTTATCATATATATAAATAAAGAAAGATAAACACACACACAGAGTGAAAGGCAGAGTGAGGTCAGTTGTTTTTTGTTTTTGTGGGAGAGTGGGTTTTATGTTTTTAATTCTACTTTTTTTTTAAAAAAATTTGTTGGATAAATAGACTTGCTAAATTGGTATGGGCTTTTGCAGCACTTTACATAAGCACCAACTTATCTTTATCTGTTGTCTGTTATGTGGAGTTTTCAGATTTGGATCTCTCTTTGAGTTTTCTTTCTTCTTTCATTTTAATGTTTGATCAAAATGTGATGAATATGAGAAGGAGGGGTTTGGTTCTACCAATTGGAAATTGACACGTTTCAATGGTTAATCCACAAAAACAAAAGATCAGAGTAAGGACTGACCAGGTCTAGAAACTTCTTCTTCCAACCCTTTTGGACAAATGTGTAAGATCTAGGGTTTCTCTCCATTTTGTTCCTACTATTTCCTTTCATCTTTTTCTTTAATGCTTTTGCTGTTTCTTGGAACACTTGTTAGTCCAATGGTTATAAAACATCAAAAAGTTTCAAACTTTGTCTTCTTTATACCTTTTCATCCTTAGATCTTGAAGTCCTTTCAATGATTTCTACTTCATATACCAAACTCATACATTTTCTTCTGTTGTGACAAAATCCTTTGTGTAAAAGAGAGTGTTGTACTAAACTGCACATCAAAAAGTAGTGGCATATGCCTGTTAAAAGGGAATTTGTTCATATTTGAGATTTCTTGCATTTATCAGTTTTGCAGGTAAGTATATGATCTGATTGCTACTTTCTATGCATATGAAAAAAGGAGTTTTCTTTATCAGTTCCCATACCCCAAGAACTGATCAAGATCTCTTTTTTCTTTCCATTTTGGTGAAATTTATTACTGATGAGTCTTATTAGATTCTTGAGTTTTTCAATATATATTAGAAACTTTGCTTCCAGCTCATGTTCTTTAAGCAATGAAATTGAGTACTTTTATTCCCTCCCATCCAAAGCCTTACACTTTCTCTTTTCATAGTCTTCAATTTTCTTGATATCATTTTTTTGTTCTTTTTTTGTTGAAGAATGATTGTATTAAAGAAAAAATGCTTCTTTGTTTTTGGTAATATCTCTGACTTTTTTTTAATTCATACACATCAATGTCTTGTGGTAATAGCACAGTGTTAAAGATGACTTCTTTTTTGCTTGTAATCTTTCAAGAAAATTACAAGAAAAAATGTAGTGTCCAACTACAAATTTCTTGTGTTCATAATCACATTTGTTCTACCATGTAACACTTTTGTTTAGAATTAGGGTTTTGTATGGAGAAAATGTGATCTTTGTTATTAAATACAAAATGAAAAACCTGATTGGCGGTTTTAATTCCTTGAATTGTACTCCATATATTTATATTAGTTGTCCACTTTCCTGTTTACACGTTACTTAATGGAAGGTTGGAAGAGGAAAAGCTATAGAGAACCCTTAATTCCACTTTCCCCTTACTAATATGGGATGTATGGAGTAGTACAAAAAGTTATAGAGCCCTTAATTCAATGTCTAAATAGTATTGTTTATATTTCTATCTAATTATCCTTAAGGAATTGCCAAAATGAATTTATGTTTCCACTTATTTTTGCCAAGTCTTTTTCCACTTTCCAAATATGGAAGGTTGGAACTTAGAAGAAGGAAAAAGACAACCTCTTGTTATACTAATGGCCAATTAAATAAAATGGAGCAAATGAATAGAAATGAGAAGACTTTTGCTATTTTAATCCTTGTGTAATGTACTCTTCCAGCTTTTGTCTTTTTTTAATTTCTACTGTATGCCTCCTTTTTGTCAATTATATATTCAATAGTTTTCTTTTCTTTTAGAGTTTGTTTGTTTGTTCTTGTGTTTATTTTTCTTTTTGGTTTTTGGGGTAGAATGTATGGTTAGTTGAGCCTGATGAGTCTTTTTCATGGCTATGTATGTGAATTTTATTTTTATTTTTAAATTGGTGGCAATAGGATTTGAATTTGGAATTTTCTCTCCTTTGATACCATATTAATGAGTAAAATCCTCTTATCAAAAAACTTAAACTATATTTAACATAACTATATATAGTGCAATAATATTATCTCAAAGATGTGCTGAATATGATAGTGGAAATTAAACTTGGTATGAGCTTCATTTCCATACACCTTATTTAGTAGTACTCAATTTAATTTGTTTCAATTTGATTGCTTTACCTTCTTTTTATTCCACTTATGAAAAGAATGTATTTTGTTTATAACTCTTTAATGTAATTTTCCCTATGACCTTAAGATCACAAAATTAAATGACATTTTGATACATTCCACAGTTTATAGTTTAAAATCATAAATTTTAAAAGTTTTTTTCATTTTCTTAAAATTTGTGTTGAGTCAAAATCTGCCTCATGTGACCTCTGTGCAAAATCATGTTGCACACATGATTGTGTGTTGATGTCTTTTCCTTTTTATGTAATTTAACTTAATAGCCTTAATTAGTAGAGTATTTGTCTAATTAAGTATCTTTTATCTCTCCTTAAACGTCTCGCTTAATTAATTGAAACAATAAGAATAGGATTAGGAAATAAAAGTAATACTATTTTGTTTGTTTTGTTGGCAGTATCACTAAAACTCTTGAGAGGTACCAACGTTGTTGTCTTAATCCTCAAGACAATTGTGGTGAAAGAGAAACACAGGTTTGTAGCTTTCATATTCTATGTAGTATTTTAAGTTATTATATGGTTCTTCCTAAGCATGCATGATTTGTTTTTATTTTTTGGTTGTTGTAAATTTAGAGCTGGTACCAAGAGGTCTCTAAATTAAAGGCCAAGTTTGAAGCCCTTCAACGAACTCAAAGGTTATTTATGTCATTTGCTTATTCATTTGACATTATATTATAATTTTGACATATATATCCTTGAAATTAAGTGTGTTAAGTTTTCTGAAATGTTTTTTATTGGTATAATACATATGAAGGCACTTGCTTGGTGAAGATCTTGGAGCATTGAGTGTGAAGGAGTTGCAAAATCTTGAAAAACAACTTGAAGGTGCACTTGCACAAGCTAGGCAAAGAAAGGTATATATATACTTAATTGCCATCTTTTTACGATTATTGTTACATATGATTATATCAAAAACTTTATATCGTGCTTCACACAATTGATATTAGTTGTGTGAATCGTGAGGCTTCTCTTTGTCTCACGAAATAGCGAATCCAGACTAACTAACTCTTTTAGGTCCACCAACTTTGAATCTACCTTTTCTGTGAGTCCAGTTCTATGAGTTAAATATTAAATTTTTTCCATATTTTATCTAAATTTTTTTTATACTTTTCGTACTAATTAAGGATTGGTTTCTGCATTTTTGTAGACACAAATAATGATGGAACAGATGGAGGAGCTTCGTAGAAAGGTAAGATATAAAAAATGCTGAAAGAAGAACATTACTAGTATATATATGATAATTGATTTTATTTATGTTATCAGGAGCGTCATCTTGGTGATGTGAACAAGCAGCTGAAGATTAAGGTTTCTCTTGAACTATCATCGGTACTACTCATTTAACAATACTGTATTGCTCGAATTCTTTAAAAATATCAGAGCGAGTGAGTGCATGCTGAATCTTCTTCTATTTTTTTTGTATGTTGGCAGTTTGAGGGTGAAGGACAAGGTGGAGTGAGAGGTGTTCCTTTTCCATGGAGTTGTAATGCATCATTAGATGAAGCTGGAAGCAGCACCTTTCATGTTCACCATTCTCAATCAAATCAAATGGACTATGATTTACCTGATCCAGTTCTTCAAATAGGGTATATCCATACCTACATTACTTTCATCTATTATTCGATCGCGCTCACTCAACTTTTGATAATTCACATTAAAAATCGTCTATCTTGTTTTGTTTTTCAAAAGTCATTTTACTTTACCTAATTAGCGTTAACATTAATGCAAACTGCAGGTATCATCAGTATATGGCTGCAGATGGAGCCTCAGGGTCAAGGAGCATGGCTGTTGAGAGTAACATCATTCATGGCTGGGGTCTTTAATTTCTAATTCTAATTATGGATATACTAGTACAAGTTTTTTGCTTTAAGTTTTTCAGATTAAAAACTAAGTGACATATAATTATGATTTGAAATGCTTGTTATATAGTAATGTATAATTTTAGTAAGTGTTATGTACACTACTCTTTTTAACTTTATAAGTTTTTTCCATTTTCTCACAAAATTAATTGGTGATGCATGGTTTTGTTAGTATTAGAAACTAGCAGGAAGAAAGGACTTAGTTCAACAACAGTTCTTTTCACTCATATTTCAGATTTCAAAAGGCATACACATATATCTACATAAGCTTTTCCAAAGGAAGTAGATGACCATACATATCCAACCACTATTGACTTTCTTACAAAACATAATCCATAAAACAAGGACTACATTTCCTTTACATACTAAACATAATATTTAAAAAGAACCATTAAACAAAAACCATCTAGAATTATCTCATTTTCTAACACTCCTCCTTGAGATTTTTCTTGGACACTCCCAACTTAGCCCTTAGAACTTCAAATTTCCCCTTAGGAAGAGCCTTGGTCATGATGTCTGCAATCTGCTGATCTGAGCTGCAATCAACAAGTTTAACTTCGCCATCCTTCTCTGCTTGCCCGATAGTGTGAAACTTCACATTTCTATGCTTGCTACGACCATGTTGCACTGGATTTTTGGCCATAGATATTGCTAACTTGTTGTCAACCTTAATGACAGTAGCTTCAATGTCATTTTGTTCCAGATCATGTAGAATCTTTCTTAACCATAAAGCCTGATTAGTTGCACCAGCGATGTATTCTGCTTCTGCAAAAGATTGAGCTACCACCTCTTGCTTCTTTGAATTCCATGAGAACATGCCTGAACCAAGTGTAAAAGCATATCCAGAAGTGCATTTCATATCATCAACGCTTCCTGCCCAATCACTATCTGAGTAACCCATCAGTTGTCCCTGCTCTTCCCTTTTAAACCAAATACCATAATTAGCAGTTCCTTTGATATATCTCAACGTTCGTTTAGCAACACCAAGATGAACTTGACTTGGAGCTTGTATAAACCTCGATAGTAGACTTACCGCGAACATGAGATCGGGTCTTGTTGGTGTCAAATACAGAAAACTACCAATCAAACTTCTATAAATTGTTGGATTAGCCTTGTTACCTCCTTCAAACTTCGAAATCTTTTCACTGTGAACCAGTGGGGTCGGTACAGGCTTGCATCTCTTAATCTTGAACCTTTTAAGAATATCCCATGCATATTTTCTCTGAGAAATGAAGATTCCATCAGTAGCTTGACGAATCTCCATTCCCAGAAAGTAACTCATTTCACCCAAATTTGACATTTCAAACTTGGTCTCCATTTCTTGCATGAACTAATTCACCATAGCTTTATTGCTTCACGTTACCAGAAGATCATCAACATAGAGTGACACCACAAACACATCTCCTTCTTTAGCCTCTTTTACATATAAAGTGGCTTCATTTTCACTTCTCTTGAAGCCACAATGAATGAGATGATCATCAATCTTACTGTACCATGCATGAAAAGCCTGCTTTAATCCATACAATGCCTTATGAAGTCGGTAGACTTTATCCTCCATTCCTGCAACTTGAAAGCCTTTTGGTTGATCGACATAGATCTCCTCCTGCAATAGTCCATTTAAGAATGTCGATTTCACATCCAAATGATACAACTTCTAATTTGACTGAGCTGCCAAAACAAATAACAGCCTTATTGTATCATGTCGTGCAACAGGTGCAAACATGTCTCCATAATCCAGACCTACTACTTGCGCGTAACCTTTCACAACAAGCCTTGTTTTTTGTATTTAAGCCTTGCTTTGTATTTATAAACTGAGTAGCCTTGCTTTGTATTTACAAACTGAGCTATCTGGATTAAGTTTGGTTCTATAAACCCACTTCACCCCGATCACATTTCTGTTTTTGGGTTTATCAACCAACTTCCAAGTATCATTCTTTTCTATCATAACAATCTCCTCCTTCATAGCTTCAATCCAAACTTCATGTCTTGATGCTTCTTAATAGCTATTTGGTTCTGAGATTGCAACATTGTATCTTTCATATATCTCGGAAAGGGACCTTGTCTTCAAAATTGGTGAATCAAGTGAGGTTCCCCGTCTATTTCTTCGTCTTCTTCCAGAGTTTCAGACCCAAATGATTTGATTTCAGGCAGCGGACTCATGTTCTGAAAAACTGCATTATCTTTCTCAATTTGCTCCTTATCCCAGTTCCAATAAGCATGCTCATCCACGACTACATCTCTTCGGATTGAAATACTTTTTGTTTGCAAGTTGAAAGCTCTATAACACTTGGCTTGTGATGAATTACCAATAAAGATCTCCAATTTACCTTTTGGTTCAAGTTTGCTTCTTTTGACAGAAGGAACATGAGAATAGCATATTAAACATTTCAGGCAGCGGACTCAAGTTCTGAAAAACTGCATTATCTTTCTCAATTTGCCCTTTATCCCAGTTCCAATAAGCATGCTCATCCACGACTACATCTCTTTGGATTGAAATACTTTTTGTTTGCAAGTTGAAAGCTCTATAACACTTGGCTTGTGATGAATTACCAATAAAGATCTCCAATTTACCTTTTGGTTCAAGTTTGCTTCTTTTGACAGAAGGAACATGAGAATAGCATATTAACAAAAAACTTTTAGATGCTTGGCAGATGGTTGTATTCCACTCCATGCCTTAATAGAAGTCTTTTCATCCATAGCTTTTGTTGGCAGCCTATTTAACAAATACACTGAGGTATGAATAGCTTCTGCCCAAAAGCTTTGTGGCAGTTTCTTTTCCAGCAACAAACATCTAGCCATTTCAACTAATGTTCTGTTCTTCCTCTCCGAGACTCCATTTTGTTCGGGTGAATAACTTACTGTCAACTTGTGATCAATCCTCATATCTTCACAATACTTAATGAACTCATTTGAAGTGTATTCACCACCATTGTCCGACCTCAAAACCTTTAGCTTACTACCACTCTGTCTTTCCGCAAGAGCTCTAAATTTCTTGAAAACTGAAAATACTTGAGACTTGTTACTCAGAAAGTACACCCAAGTCATCCTTGTTAAGTCATCAATAAAGAGCACAAAATATTTATTGTGCCCCAAAGATGATGTCTGCATAGGTCCACCACACACATTAGTGTGAACTAGTTCAAGTTTTTCAGTTGCCCTCCGGGTAGCATTTTTAGGAAATGATATACTGTGTATCTTACTTATCTGACATGACTCACAAACTTCTTTAGACAGTGAAATCTCAGGTAAATTCTTAGTCAAGCCCTTTTCATACATAGACTTTAAAGTAGCATAGTTAAAATGACCATATCTTTTGTGCCACAACCATGATTCATCCTTACGTGCAAAATTTGCACTATCAAACCTCTCATTATGACCATATCTTTTGTGCCACAACCATGATTCATCCTTACGTGCAAAATTTGCACTATCAAACCTCACATCTAAAGGAAAAGTTTTATACACCATTTCTACTTTAACAATCAAACTATCTTCAGAGTCAAGGATCAAACAATGTTTGCCCTTAAAATATAAGGAATATCCTTTAGACATTATTTGAGCCACACTTAACAAGTTACATGCTAAACAAGGAACATACAACACATCATGTATTAACATTGTACCTTGTGTAGTCTAAAAGGAAACTGAACCATTTCCATGTGCATCAACCATTTCACCATTTCCCATCCTAACTTTAGCTTTGAATGACTTGTCAAGTGTGTGAAAGAAGAGCTCATTGTGTGATATATGACTCGTACATCCACTATCTATGAACCATGAGGATTTGTTGGCTGTGTTTTCTACATGAGAAGCCATAAATACGTTTTCTTCTTCATTTTCGGACTTTTCAACATAATTTGTCTGCTGCACATGGTTTTGTTGTGGTTGATTCTGCTTGGCCCTGTAATTTTTTTCAATATAACCCATTTTTCTACAGAATCTATATTGAATCGATGGCTTTCCTTTGAACCAACAATCTTTTTCTTGATGATTGGTTCTTTTACAGTGGCTGCAAGGTGGAAACTTCCCTTTCTTTGAAGATTCCTTCCATGGTTTTCCCTTTGCTGATTTATCTCCTTCCATCCTTCTATTGTCCTTCATATGTTGTTTGCCTTTATGTTGTGCCTGAAATGCCATTTATGCTACTTCTTCATCTCTTATTCTTGATCTTTGTTCTTGGGCTTGCAACTTGCTGATCAGTTCTGCCACAGATAAAGTCTTCAAATCACAAGATTCTTCTATTGCTGAAATCTTGGACTCGAACCTTGCTGGTAAGCTTATCATCATCTTCTCCACCACCTTTGAATCTGGAAAGGTTTCACCAAACAACCTTATTTTGTTAACAATCTCGAAAAGTTTGACAGAATACTCTTTCACAGTATCTCCTTCTTTCATCCTTAACATCTCAAATTCTCTTTTGAGAGTTAAGAATTTGACAGTCTTCACTCTGTCACTTCAATCGAACTCCTCTTTTAGCTTCTCCCATGCTTCTTTAGGTGTTTCACAAGCCATTATTCTTGTGAAAATCATATCTGAAAGTGCTGAATGAAGACATGTGAGAGCCTGTGGTTTCCTTGACTTCGCATCTCATAAATCTTCATTTGTGCAACTGTTTGATTTGATCCTAGTGGAAGAAGATCATCTTCACTTTCAATTGTTTGCCATATACTAAGAGCTATGAGATAAGCCTTCATCTTTATCACCCATATGTGATAATTTTCTCCTGTAAACATAGGAGGTCCTGCACCTAAGAAGCCGTTGGATGCCATGTTACTGCTGCTCAGCTCTCACCTTAGAAGGAGAAAAAAAACTTAGCCTTCTTGCCTTCACAGATCCCTCAAGAAGAAGGGCTCTTGATACCACTATTAGTATTAGAAACTAGCAGGAAGAAAGGACTTAGTTCAACAACAGTTCTTTTCATTCAGATTTCAGATTTCAAAAAGCATACACATATATCTACATAAGCTTTTCCAAAGTAAGTAGAGAACCATACATATCCAACCACTATTGACTTTCTTACAAAACATAATCCATAAAACAAGGACTATCTTTCCTTTACATACTAAACATCATATTTAAAAAGAATCATTAAACAAAAACCATCTAGAAATATCTCATTTTCTAACAGGTTTGAATTAACAAAGGTAATATTTCAGAGACTCTTTTTGGTTCGGTCTAGTGAAGGCTAGATTGCCAATTTTTTTTTTGAAATATCCTAAATATATTATAATTCTAAGAATTGTAAATCATAAATTGACACTTGTTTTAACAAAATTCAAATAGGAAAATAAGCTTAATATCACAAATTATAAGGAATATTGTGAGATTAAAAGAAGTTATTTATCATAGATCTTCAGCTCAATTAAAACATACCATATGAAAAGGAAATATCAGTAGTAAAGTAGCGGAGTAGGAACTAATGAAGTAAAAAATAGTAGTAATAATAAATAATATCTTTTTCGTCTCAATTTATGTGACACATTTCGAATTCTGATCGAGATCCAAACAAGTCTATCTTTGACCATAAATTTTTCATATATCTTTTAAGTATTTTGGATTGTTAATTTTTGTAACTTGTAGTATTTTTTATGTAAATTACAAATATATAAATTTTATTTCAAAAAGTTGAAGATTTCATGCACAAATTCCCGGTAAACTTATATTGTTTAACTCTAAAAAAGTGGAATATATCACATAAATTGGGACAAAAAAAATTACAACAATCAAAACAAAGAGTCGAAGTAAAGGAAAGAATTACATTTAATACTTAAATTAAAAACCAAAATAATAACTCTAATAATAATTTAAAAAAGAATCTTATCTTTTGTATATTTAGTGAAATAATTTATAATCATACATGACTTTCTACCTTTTCATATAATTGGGCTCGCTTAAACTTATAACCACATAAACTCATGAGTAATATGTTAGAATTACTAATGTAGAAATTACAGTGCAAAAAATATTTCTTGTTGAATATTTAATTTGTTGTATCATAAGTTGGTACATTTTATAATTTAGACGTCTTAATCTTGTCGAAAATAAATAAAACCAGGTTTTGATAATGAAATGAACCTTATCCAAAGTTGGATATGAAAGCCCAGAAAAGATGAAAAGCTAAACAACTCCCTAGTGTTTGACATTATTCTCATCATTTCCAGAGTGCCAACAATTAAAATTGTTTGAAACATGTCAAATGTTTTACATAGATTGCCCTTATGAGCCATGAACAGATCGAGGCTACTCGTGTTAAGGCATCATGAGCATCCGCGACCAATTAGCTGAGGTAAATGCAGCCTACAAACACTATATATGTCCAGGGCAAGGATGAAATCACATTCTAATTGTGATAATGTGGTGATGAATTTCTTAAGAGGCAATCAAGAATATTGTTTAGAGTAATATAGACTAGTTGTCCCGAAAATATGAAAGCAGCAAGCAGAAGAGTTTATTACTAAGAGTTGTCAATCAAACGAAATAAAATTAATTCACATCCTTAGTACAAACCATCTCAGAACTGATTAAAAGTTCAAGAATCAGCTGCGCCTAAGAGACATAAGCCTAATTAGTTTGCTTGCTCAAATGCACAATTATTTAGCATTAGCACTACTTGACAATTGATTATATACCCGTTTTAACTGCCGATATTTCACCAATCAATTCTTTTAGAGACGCCTTACTCTGCACTCCGGTGGTCCTATAAACAATTCAGTCTCAACATCTGATTTTTCGCTACCATCTGTACAAAGAGCTTCTCCTTCCTTCTCTACACTTGGTGTTTCTCTCTGTTGAAGACCACCAAACTAAAAAAACCTAGGTAAGTTAATTTTATATCCGACAATGAGTTGGAAAAAAGAAGACTATACTAATTAAGGAAATGAAAAATATACCTTCTCCCTCAGTTTTGCATTTTCAGCAGCAAGGATTTTCTCCTGGATTTGTAAGAAAGGGAAGCTTTAAGAAAACAAGTGGAAATTCTTCGATAGAGACATTCACATTCAACAAAGTAAGGGTTGTTTTTTACCTTTGTGTGAATTAAAGCTCAACATATATCACTCAATGTAGCCTTACCTTTTCTTTTAGTCGCTCAACTTGTTCCTTAAAAACTTGAAGCTGAAAAGAACAAGATAAGATAAATGTCAAGTTCCCGAGACTTCATAAGAAGAACAGATCATTTCTAAGACTAATTTGATCAAGAAACCTTTCGTGCCCGGATGGTGCTGACACTCCTCTCCAACTGTTTTTCTATCTGTTGTACTTCTTGAAGGGTACATGACTGAAGACCTTCTCCCAAGAATTTCCTGATGAAAATTTCATTTGTTATCTTTAAAATTTACTAAAAAAAAGGAGAGAAATGACAATGCAACAACTTTTGGAGTAAGGTTTAATTGAACCTTTTCGATGTTTCAAGGAACTCTATCTTCTTCATTAAATTTGCTGCTTCATGCTGCATATGCTGCATGCATAGTTGTGTAAGCCTTTTATTAACTTTTTTGCAAGAAACTACTAGTTGCTTTCTAATACATCCTACGGAGGAGGAGACATAAAACTAGAATCTACCTGTAGATGTTGTCCCCCAGCTTGGTTTTCAGGTTGAACTCTGTCTTTAGTATGCCTCTTATATCGCTCTATTATCTCCTGCGTGCTGCAAAATTCTCCCTGTTTACTCTTTTTCCCTTACTTTTGAACAGTAAAACCAAAGGCAAATAGCAAAATGGAATTTTGAATGACAACTATTCTGATAAGAACAGAATAAGCAACTCTTGAACTCCTCAAGTAGTTGAGGGGTAGTTAAAATTGGAAAAAATATTACATATATATATATATATATATATAAGAAGTGACAATATTAGCCACAAGAATGAATCAACAATCTAATCATTTCTTAAGCTACTTTACTTTGGCCAAACCATCATGTTGACACAGAAACATGGTGTCATTGGACTAGACTCGTTATATCACCACATGCAGCACCTAGCAAGAGTATCCGATCCCCTTGATAAACGCCAGGTTTCCGAAGTATTGCTTTACTCTCGCAAGTTCCAACAGCCAGCAAGCATGCTATGTTTGAGTAATATAGTAGAAAAAACATTGGAATGAGCAAGACTCACTAGATCCACCACACTTGGAAAACCTCACTAGTACACTGACTTTTCTAGTTGAACTTGCTCACTATTAGGTGTTTATAAATGGTGGGAGTCCCTTCCTATTTACTGCCAAGGAATCTTTAAGACCAGTTATAGCTGATAAGGATAAGGATATAGAGTCCTAGTACGTTAGTATGTTTGAGTCATATACGTAGTTATTTCCCTTCTCTTTAGGTCTCTCACGTTCAATAGACTTCTTTATCTTCTATACTTGTTCATGTATAAATACCACACATTGTATCAATAATACTAAGCTTTAATAATAATATACAACTCTTATAATAGCATCCCTCAAGTCTATGGCCATGCACTTGGCCTCCATGGACCTCTTTAGAACCACCCATCGCCTAAATCCAACATGCCTTGAGGCCTACAAGGTGGGGTGGCAGATCCTTCTAGACATCTCCTGCAGCCTCTTGAGCTTTCCACGGGGCGTTCACCCTCTTGTGCCCCCATAGATTCCATCACACATAATTAAGCATTCATCTGCTTTCTTCAAGATTGAATGCTTCATGCCCTCAATCATTCTAATTGGCCCTTCTTCCACGTGCATTTTTCGTTTGTCAACATACTTAATTCTAATTAAGCCTCTTATAGTGCCAAGACCTCACGCTTATGCGCTACACTATCTGTATAGTGTGCGCCTCACCATTAATCTTCGATGTTACTTGGGCATGTGTTGTGCTATCCTTGTGTGCCATGCCTTGTGCACACTTCCTTTTCCTCGCTCCGCATTATGCCAAAGTAATGCCCAGAACCTTGATTGCACATTATATTGGGCATTCTGCATATGCCTCCTCATGCTTAACTCCAATAACATTTTCTTGGGCCAGCATCACGTCTTGTGTCGTCCATACCTCAACACCAACGCGTTCCTCAGTCACCTCCTCCTTTCACTTCTGGGCCAAAATTTTCTTTAGGGGCCTAGGTCTTTGGCTCTATAAGGAAGCATTGCAATTTGCAAATGCAAGATAAAGCTAACTAGCAAGCAAATGTATAACATAGTTTTCACAAATTTACCTATTCGTATTTTCAACCCATTGCGGACAACTTTCTCCTTCACCGGTAGTTTCGAGAGCTAAGCCAATTCGTGAAAATCTTAGCTCTGTCACTGATTATGGGGTTGTGGTGAAGATAAAGTGTGTTGGAAAAACACAATCAAAGTAGAATGACACTTGTGAAACTTATTTTCCCTATTTCCACCAGAGAAGTCATTTTCCTCATTTTTAAGAAACTTACTTTTCAAAATATTTGACCAACAAAACATAAGAATTTGGAAAACATTTCCGTACCACAAAAATACCCTTGATGTTTTTCATCCAAAACTCAAAACTACCATATATATGATCCATGTCCACTTTTGCTTGCTAATCTAACTTTTTCTGCAGTTGCAAATTGCAATGCTTCCTTATAAAGCCAAAGACCCAGTCCCTAAAGAAAATTTTAAACGGCCGTTTGGATGAACCGTCTATGCAATTTTGTTTGTCACCGGGAGTAGCGCGCTTTGTTCCTTTTGGTCAATCTCAAAATTCATTGTCCCTTTTGGAATTTTAGCTGTAAAATGTGGTCCTTTTGACTTCGAACTCTTTCACTTATCCCCATCCTTTGACAACCTCATGGTCTTAGCTTCGTGATAATATTAATTGCATATTGTTAGTTTTTTAAAAGATAGTGCAACACAAAAGTTGAAATTATTGATCGAAATTGTCTCTGGACTTTTTTTATTAAGCATAGAGGATTTTTAATTAGCCAACTTAAAAAAATAAAAATCTGCATATTTGAAAAGCAAAAATCTAAAATATCTCTAACTTATTTTATCTAACTAAATTTGAATTTTAACAAAGACTAATTATTGTTCTGGTAAATCAGCACAGAGGCAACTTTCACATATATTTGGGGAAAAAGGTATATATTTCTAGATAATTTGGTTCTATAGATTCAAGTGAAAGTTAATGTATACTACCAAAAAATACGTTGAAATTAGCTACGAACTTTGTTGCTGGTCCTTCGCTATTTTACTTGCAGTTAACAAAAATTTATAGCTAATTTTAGGAATAGGACTGATTTTGTTGTTTAGCTACCAAATTTATCCATCGCTAAATTGTCTATCAATAAAAATTGGTAGACTGAAATTTTTAGTGTTTTTATTATCCTAATAAATGGTGTTTAAATTTTATTAGTCAAAATTTCTCTTATGTTTGATAAGTTATTTTTGTTGTCGTTTCACTTTTATTAATTTTATCTAATGATAAAATTAATAGTGTTAATTCTTTAAAATATTATTTTATAACTCAAACTTTTTAAATGTATTAAAGAATCATACTAATGACAAAGGGATAAACGTGTAAAACACGTTTCTAGAAATTAGTATTATATTAAAAATGTGAAATTTCAAAATATAAAGTTGAATTACTCTTTTATTCTTACACTAAATTAAAATTTAAAAAAAATCTATTTATTAAATATTAAATAGTACAATTTTCATAATATATTTTTTTTAAAACAAATCTCATAATAAGTTAAACCTTTTTTACTATTGCTAATATCTCATAATGAGTCTTTTCTATTACTTCTAACATCTCATCATAGAAAATCTTTTCTACTATTTTATTTGATTAAGATGTTCACAATTTCTTGAGTCTTCTTCTCCACTGTCTTCAGTTTCTGGTACTTTTCATGTCCTACTCTTTTTTAAAATTATTTTTTATATATTTATGTGTTTGAGTCGAAGTAAGAATTTGGAGGCTTCTAACCGCATTTGGGTTGATTATGCTGCGATTCAATATATGTATCATATTAGTTTTAATTTTCATGTATGTATTTATCTTTAAATTGAAGTGCTATATGTATAACCAAAGTAGCATCAAATTTGCAAATTCTCTAACCTCAACTTATGAGTTGTTAATTTATTTATTTTTTGTATGTTTTGATTTTTATTTTGTAACAGAAAAAAAGTACACTATATGTATTATTTAAAATGTATCATTTGAAATATAAATTTTGCATTAAATATTTTAACATAAACATGCAATGCACATTAATTCTGAGAGACTAGTTAATATAATAAGCTTCACCTATCGAACAAAAACTAATGTGGGTACAAGGTTCCAGTTTAGCAAGGCCAGAAGGAGCAACATGGGATAGCATTTGTCAAATATTTGAAGCTGAAATCCAACAAAGGACATTTACTAGAGCTACAGATAGCTTAGGATTAGCTAACAGTTAACTTAACTTAGTGGATTAAACTGCTTTGTCTCTACTCTGTGCACATGTAATTAGTTTGGTATGCCAAACTCAATCTTGTAATTTTTTCTCATCAATGATCAAAGGAGGCAGTTTAATTAAAAAAAAAAGCTTCACCTTAGTGGTATACTAGCTTTAGAGAAAAAGTCAACTGATATGACATTCTTATTTTTTTTGGGCTTTGGTGTTAAAGTCCAATATTGATGGGATGAGGAAAAGATGATCTCCTTCTATGGACATAATTCTCTCCTGGGGTGAGTTTAAGTTGAAGACTTAATTTTATATGATATCAGAGTCAACACACATTTCAATTTATGATTTATCAATATTAATATGATCTACTTATATGAAATGAAACAAAAAAAGGGTGCACGCAAGGGACATGAGGAACATATGGCCTATGATGCTCGAATCCTTAAAAAAGTCATGAACCAATTCCTATATTATAGTCCCCTCCCCATTTCCCCTACCTCTAATATTTATTTATTTTTAAAAAAGATAAGGTATCATAGCTAATATGTTTCTTTTTCCTCATCTATATAATCTCTTTCTCCTCCGCATAAATCCTCTATTAGGTGTTTATCCTGATATACTTATCATAATTGAATTTTTCTTTTTCTAAAATGAAAATACAATTTTATTTTTCCTGTAAAAAAAGGTTTTGGACTCTATAAATTGAGTCATCTTTCTACTCACTTGGTAACATCCACAATGTAGCTATAAGGGCTTTGAGAGTACTCTTGTTTATGAAGAGAATTTGTGAGACACAAGTGTTGCACTACCACTGGTGTGAACCTCTTTTTATTTAGACTGAATTTGTGAATATTTTACTTTTTTTATATAGTAGAGTGTGTTTATCTTTTACTATTGATGTAGTTCGATTAACACCACCACGATAAATTATCATGTCTTTCTTGATGTATTTCTTTTGTTGTCTGATTTATCATTTTTCTAGATTTGTTTATTATATTCCGCAGGATACCTGATTATTTAGTCTCAACAAGTGTGAAGTTCAAAATGGATGTGCAAAGAAAACATAATTGACTCAATCATCTTGAAATCGGACTCCAAAACAGTAGTTGATATAATTAAGATATGCGGTTGAAGAACTAATGATATCACTGTTAGGACCGAAATAATTAATTAGGTGTCATGCGGAAGCTAGCAAAGCAAACCTCGAAAGACCACGAGTAAGAAGAAAAGACAAAGATTTAATGTGGTTCTTTACTTTTTTTTGGTAGGTTCTATATTTTTTGATATACTTCATATATACGGCCAACTTTGGTCTTTTAATTTTATGAAATGAAGCTGTTTACCTGTTTTTTCTCTTACCAAGCATGGAGTTAATGAAGACATCTCTATGTCTTTTACTAATCCTAGGGAGTTTCCTCATTCTGTGAAAGGCAATTAACTAATGAAAAAGGATAGTCTGGTTAAGGTTTTTAAACATTTAAGGATTCTATCATGTATTGTTGTATTGCAAAATTACTGTAGATTTTAGCTTTAATTAACTCCCCCTATTTGTAATCTTCCTTAATAATATATGTGGTGGATGAACTTTTTTTTTTAAAAAAAAAAAGCATATTGAGATATATTTTTATTTGTGAAAGACAAGGTGACATATCTCCTAAAAAATGTGGCAAAAGTGAAGTGCAAAATGTGTTTCAAATATTAAAGGCAAAGTTTGTTATGGCATAGAAGAGGGAACTAGTGAAGCAGCATTGACTACTTCCACTGATGAAGATGATTTTTTATTTATGATAGTGATGTCTGGACTAGTTCGTGTAGTTATTGTTATCACTTATCAGCACAGATTATAGATAATTGATATTTTGTTAATAAAAATTTGAATAAAGGAGGGAAAATCACTTAATATTTTTGTCTTTATTAGAACTCGAACTTGAAACTTCATAATTCTCTCGACTAGATTCTTTAATTGATCATCATAGGAATAGGACCATACCTTTGAATCTTTCTATGATGAAGATCACTAGGTGACAGCCTGCTTAGTATTTTTAATTGTATTCTAATGTTGGACCTAAAAGAAAATTGATGTCTAGGATTGGGAGTATGAAAATCAAGAAGTGATAAACTTGCATATTATTAGAAAGAGTTTTAGTTATATTTAGTTATATATAGTGTTGTGCAAGCATTTTAATATACAACTCTACACAGTGTTGTGTAAGCATTTTCTAATATACAACTCTATTAGTTTATCTTTAGTTTAAAAAAATACTAGAAAATAGGTACCATAGGAAAATAATTTTCTTTTCATGAAAATATTTTCTATTAATTAATTATATTTATCCTTCATACTAAACGTCACTCTTAAAGAGATTTAATTGTTGATATCTCTTTTTATCTGATAATATATAATAAAATGTCACTCTTATATAGAGGTTTATTAGTAGATATCTTTATTGTATAATAAAATGTCACCTTTAAAAGAGGTTTATTTGTACATATCTCTTTATTATCTAAAAATATAATAAAATATTTACACGGATGGCCTTGTAATGTAAACTTGATTAAAAATTGTAGGTACTTTCTAGATATATAGTTGTGGGAGTATGGGAATCAAGCACTTCAGCATGCAAAATATAAAAATAAAAGAGGTGAACAAAACTCAACCTTAGAAAAAAGAAAAGTTTAAGTTTTATCCACCCCAATATTTATATAATTAGGTCGATCTTTTGATAAGTATTGATCGATTTGGTAAAAATGCTAATTAATCTATTATCGTTTAAATTCATTTATAGCAAGAAAAAGATATTATAGTCAATTCATAGAAGAAAATATTTTCACTATTTTAAATTGTTTGTCTTATATTTATGATCTTAAATGAAAAATATGTCAGATCATTTTATTAGGATTGATGTAACCCCTTTTTTCTATCAAAAAGATACTATAACTAGAACAATCCGAAATTAATGAAACTCAACTTGGAGCACAAAACATGGCAAGTCGACTACCAAGTCTAATTAAGCACAACCAATAATAGCCAACCAAATATTAGAAGAAGAAAAAAAAGAGGAAAAGAACAATGAAATTGTTGAACTACTTAATGTGAGGGTGACGAAAGGGTTTATTCAGATAGTAAGCACCTTTCGCCTCCAATTCTGAAAGCTCCTACGGAAGGGTTAAAAGAAATAAGAAAAACTTAATGTGAGGGTATGCCTAATGATATTAAGAAATTAAGGTTGATTCAGATGTCAGGTAAATAATTGAATCTGGCTTCTCTTTATTTTCCTTTTCCCAACTTTTTATTTGGATGGAAAACACATATATCCCGTTTTAAGGCAAGGGGAGGAATAGCTCAAAATAATCTTATATCGCTCGGACTCTTCAAAATATTGTCGAACCTGTATTGGATCCTTCAAAAATCAATGTACTTTTTTGGAGGATCCAACACACACCCTAAAATATTTTCTCAAGAGTCTTGAGCAACCCAGGGAACAACTATATAGCTCAACGGTGAAGAGCAGTATATATATATACTAGATAATTTTAGGCCCGTGATACGGGACCAATATAATGAAAGGCCCATTTATGAGCCCAATATTACAATATTATATATATTTATAATAGAAATTTAATTAGTTTTCAAAAAAAATTATTATGACATTTTCAAATAAACATGATAAAAATAATAATTATAAAATATCAGATGCTCTAGTGATCATTATAACATCATGTCAAACATATATATTCGAATTAAATAATTAATTTAATGATATTCTTTTTCTATTGTATTTGAAAAATTATTCAAGAAAATAGATTAAAATTATTCTCAGTATATTAACAATTTTCATAAAATATATGAAGCAATAAAGTCTACTGATTCATCTATAGATTAATTTTGAATACACTTATAAATTTGTTTAACAAACAAAAATAACGATCTACTTAATGAAAATTAGAATGAATCATCTCATTATTTACAACGTGATAAAGGATAAAACAAAGTTATGACTTTATATCTTGTCTTTATATTCATTAAAATTAGGAGAAAAATCTAGTATAGTAACGAAAGAATTTTTTTCTAAAGTAATTTATATATCTGATGAATGAATGCTTTACCTCAAATAATGAGATGTTAGAAATATTAACAAAAGTTAATATAATATATATTGCAGCAATTTAACATAAGGTAGTTAAAATAATAATTCATATAACTTGCTAAAAATTATTTTAACTGATGATAAAATGATAGTAATAAATAATATATGTTTTCTCAATAAATTATATAATGACATATATGTTACGTTAAATTTTGGGATTATACATAAAAAGAGAAATCAAGTAAATTAGATACTTCAAAAAGTATCTTTACAATCCAGAAAGAAAAGCAACACCATGAAATTGAAAAGTCTAAAGAGAACCAAAGAAAAGGACATAACATGCTCCGAAAATTTGAAAATTTTGTTCTTGAAGAGCTTGCTCACTGATTGCATTCCTTATGAATTACGCCTTTTTTAGAATTGCAATTGTGATTGATATTGAATTTAACATATTAACTGGTTCATTATCATATTCATTAGAATGTTTGAAAAATGTGGATCAATTGATTTTGTTGAAAATTTGTTATATGGACAAGTTTCAGAAGTGATGTGTTCACTAAGAAATAGTGAATTTTACTTTTGTCTTATAATTGTTTTACAAAAGTAGTGCCATTAGGGAATAGATGAAAAATGAAGTTCTTAATGTTGAAAAAACTGTGTTATTGGTCTTCCTAATAAGAGATCTATACTGAAGTGTGTAATATTTAGAACTATTTAATTTTCTTGATATCATTCTTGGTAGATTTTTGTTAGCGTGAAATTACATTTTTACCCTTGATCATAATTCACTTAATATATAAAAAGATGTTTCTAGAATTATTTACTATCTTTCTAGATAGATTTTTGTTAGAATGAA
>NW_006238936.1:1331874-1380902 GCF_000226075.1 Solanum tuberosum | reverse complement strand
TTTCTTTTCAAGTATATTAATTAGAGCCAAAATAAAGGTGAAAATAATTAATTCATAATGAATTTTTATATTAAAGTAGGCATTTTTGATAAGCATAATGAATAGAAAAAATATTAAGCATTAAATTAAAGTAATAGTAAAATAGAGTAATGAATAGATATTACAATAACTCACAAAAGAAAAGAAAGTGAAGTAATAACAAAATAAGTTAATGGTAATAACAATAACAAAAGATGTTTCTAGAACTATTTAATTTTCTTGATATCATTCTTGGTAGATTTTTGTTAGCGTGAAATTACATTTTTACCCTTAATCATAATTCACTTAATATATAAAAAGATGTTTCTAGAATTATTTACTATCTTTCTTAATAGATTTTTGTTAGAATGAAATTACATTTTTACCTTTGATCGTCCTGCCACTTCACTCTTCTATATAATAGAAATATAGGTAAACAAAACAAGCATGAATATAACATTGGCACAAACTAAACTATTCTGGCAATTCATCTTCTTAAGTGTTTCTTTGTCTAAAATCTTCCAATCTCTTCCTTTTATCTCAATGAAATTTCATATTTAATTAAATGTATCATGTGGTCGACCATCTTCCTCATAACTTATTTGCATCTTCAAATGTAAAGGGGATTGTCACATTTCTTTGTAGTGATGTACAATGGACTGATGTACTAATGTTTTCACATATCATGAGGTTATGTAAGACTCTACACAACATACCCGATCCCTCGGTTTCAATTTGATTGTCTTGTTTTGACTTGGCATCTACGAAGTTTAAGAAGGTAAAGGAAACTTTTGAATCTTGAGGTCTTAAACATCTCATGTGGAAAACTAGAATTAAAGAGTTGTCAAAAAAGGAAAGACACATTATTTTCTAAAAGAAAGTATGACAAACAAATTGAAACCGAACAAGTAATAAAATAGTTCAAAAGTACATGGAGCAGCTAGCATTGAACAAAAATTGAGTTGCGGCAATGGCCCATTCTGATCCCATGTTTTAAGTTAATGAGACAATTTCTGAAGGAAGAAAATAATGTATGCTACTTAGTAAACATAAATGGAACCAACATGGGTTGTGGTGCATTGATGGGAATTTGTCACCTTTAACCAGAGGTCTTAGGTTCGAGCCCAGGGTATGGAGAAAATCATGTTAGGAGCGTCATTCCCCAAATGGGCCCTGCAGTGCGCGGTCCGGATTTAGTCGAAACTCTAATGTGGGCTTTAAACACCAGGTGGAAAACTAAATATATGAGGTGATGATTGTTTAAGTCAATATAAACAAACCATTGATTCATACCTCAACTAATATGAGACTCTAACACGGCCACTTCATATCTAGGTCCAATAAAACGTGGATCGGAAATCCAACGGGAAAGGACTTAGCTTGACTATACAATATAAAGATAAAGTTGATTTCTTGACCCAAAAATATACGTACTAGGAGTAATAAATATTCACATTATGATGATATTTGTAATGAAATTGGTACAAATATTAATTGTTATTGACAAAAGATTCTCAACAGTGAGCATGAAATCAAGTAGTACTATATAGTAGCTTGACAACTGGCTCCAAGTTTTAGCTTTGAAGTTCACATAAACCTCTTTAAATTAACTCTAAACTAATCTACAAACTCACTTTCTTTTTACTAACTTTGTCAGTTAAGTATCTCTTAGTACTTACTACTAACTTTGTCAGCTGATTTATGCTTATTAAATCAAGTTTATGGGAAACAATGACACCACTTATCATAACAGTAGTATACCTACTTTTAAATCAAATATTTTAAACTTATATAAATTTACTGAAATTACAAACCCAAACTAAGGTCATTATACTCTTTGTGGTTGCTTCTTATTTCTTGTTTCTTTAAACTTTACTTGTGAGATTATACTGTTTGTGTTATTTTTGTTGGTTTCTTGTTATTATTATGACAAGATTTTACTTAATAGGAAACTTTTCATAACTAAAATTTCCTTTTTCAGTTATCACATGACGTCAACAAAACTTACACTTAAATTGAATACAGTATAATTTTTTTTTATCTTATGTGATGATCATAAAATTATGCCATCGAACAAGATTTTATTAACTAGGGCACCAAAGGGTGTTGATACAATTGGATCTCTTAATAAATTACAAAATGACAAGAGAAGTTGTCATTTTAAGCATTTAACCATCAAAAAAAGCAAAAATATATAAAATGTTAGATTTTGAGCAATAAGCTGATGAGTAAACCTAGATCACTCATAAAATCAATTGTGCTATTTATTTTTTTGAAGGTACAAAAGATGAGATCTGATACAAATATACAAGAAAATGACATTTCAACATTGTATAATTGGTTGTATTTTCAACTCCGATCCAAGATAAAAACTCATTATTTGTGGGGTAATTATGTTTAAGTGTAATTATTAACATAAAAATGTAATCTTTAAAATGAGATAAAAATTCATTACCTGGAGCTAGCGAATTCATATAGTTTTCCTCTTGGAGAAAAAATAATCAATCCAACTTCAGCATCACATAGAACAGAAAGTTCAAAAGCTTTTTTGAGCAAACCATTTCTTCGCTTTGAGAAAGTAACTTGCCTGCTTGTGGCGTTCTCTATACGCCTCATCTGTGTTTTCCCTCTCACCATATCTCCTAAAAATCAAAAATCAAAATAATATAAAGAGAGTGTGTGTTGAGAAGATGGAAAGGGTTAGAAATAGAAACTTACAAAATTGGTAAAAACTGACAAGTTTTATGTTTGCAAGTTATATCAATGAGGCTAAGTATAGAATAGAAGTGAAGCTAAAAAGGGGAAGTCCCAAATCTGATGTGTGTGGAAGAGCAAACTGAAAGGGTAAAAAGGTGCAAAAATAATGGCATATCATCCACTAAAAGAAATGAAGGGACAAACACAAATAGGACTATACTTTTACTTTACTTTTTAAATTTATGATTTGATCTATATATATAAAAAAAAAAACTTTTTATAGTCTTTCAACACACTCGAGGGTGCGGGCCTGATTCTTTTTCATATGCCAAACACATGAAAATTCTTTTTGATATAGGTGGAGGTGAAATTCGATCACAAAACATTTGCCTGCTCTGATACCATGTTGAAGTGTGTGACTATCTCATTTAAAAGTTTAAACTATTTGAGAGAATACAATTATTGTATGGGAAAAAAGTTCGAAATATATCAACTTTGATCGAAATTGCTGTAACAATCCTAAATTTTGGGCAGGACCTATTACCCTTGCATGCATTATTTAATAGTGTATTTTAAAGACATATAAGTATCCAGCTGGACAAGTTAGTAATTATAATGATGTTATATTTATGATGTCCACGTGGACACCTATATATCTTTAAAATACATTATTAAATAGTGCAGGGTAATAAGTTCTGCCCAAAATTTGAAATTGTTACACGTTTACAACAATTTCGGTCAAAGTTTAGAATTTTTTCCCTTATTGTATAGTTTTAAAACTTATACTAGGTTGTTTCTGGCTTATTTTTTAATTGTTTCCTTCCTTCAATTTTATTTGACACTATTTTTTTATTAGATTATGCTAAAATAGAAAAGACATATTTATATATTTTCATATCAAAAGGCTTATATAACCACACGCCTTCTATCTTATACAAATATTTTGATATATTTAAGATCATAATTTTTTTTAAATTTCTAAGTCTACTCTCTTTCCTTTTCTTGAGGTCTCTTTCACCTTACCCCACAATGGGAAGGAAACAAATAGTGAATATAATAATATTAATTAAATGGAAGACGAAAACATCATCTTTTGCTAGTTTTGGTAAACCTAAAAATATAACCAAAACAGAAAAATGAGATGTGAAAGGATATTATAAATGACTGCAAATGTTGTTAATTAAACCATGCTTGAAATCCCCAAGCAAATATAAGTTTGTAAAAGAAAAATAATATTTTCTTCGTAACCCTTTTTTTCTTAATTATTATTATTATTATTTTAAATATCTTTTTATATTTCTTATTTAGTAATAATATAATTTTAAAATATCTATTTTAGTTTTAATAAAATATTTCCAATCGCACAACTACTTATTTTCTTTGTCTTTTAACTTATTTGACAACATTTGACTTGACATAAAGTTTTAAAAATAAAAAAAGACTTTTGAAATTATTTGTGCGATTATAAATCATTTTATTAAAATAAAAATAAAAACCTTAAAATCAAGTTATTTCCATTTAGGAAAAGATGACATGATCACAAACTAAAAAGAAAATGTCACATGAATTAAAATAAAAAGACTGTAAGTTACTTCAGATCACAAGTACCAAAAATTTTAGATTTTTTGTTTGATCAAATATCATCATATAAATTGAAACGAAGAAATTATCAAAGTTGTACAGTATTAGAAGGAAAAGGTAATATAAGAATAGGAAAGTTAGTACAAGGTTAAATAACGTCAAGATGTGAATGTCCCATATGGATGTGTACGTTCCAATTAGAAATCGAAAACACATTGGAGTTTTTAGTACCAACTGAGCTACTCCTATATTATTATCATCATAGCGCTTTTATTCATGATGTGATATATGTTTATTTAATTACTACTATTATTATTTTTCTTCTTTTTAGGTTGTGGAGGTGATAAAAGCATGTATAAATGGCTCACATTTCTTCATCCTCTCAACTATCTTTTTTCACGAATATAAAGGAATATACTGTTTTTGTTTTCTAAAAACAGTAACTCTTGAGAACCTGTTCTTATTTATTTCTGTTTGATTTTTGGATGAGGGGAAGAGAGGGAATATTTTATTACTTCCTTAGTTTCAATTTATATAGTTACAAATAATTTAATGTAGTGAAATAGAAATTTGAATTTTAAATTAAATTATTTTCCATTAGGAAAGTGTGTCACATAATTTCGAATAGATTGGATATTTTTTTGTGATAAGGGAGGTAGAAATTAAATTTCATTTAGATACTCAAATTATAACTTATTTTATTTGAGCATCTTAATGGACACATAATAAAGTGTTCTTATTAAAAAGTTTTGGTTCAAATTTCATTAAAAAAAATAAAATTGTATGTATTCTAAAAGGTTTGTTACATATAGGTAAGTAACCATTTAAAATTTATATGTAGCCTATTTTAATTATACAAAATAGTTTTAATATAGTATGAACATTTTTCACATGTGCTAAAATATTCAATTCAAACAAGTTATAGTTCAAGTGTTTCAATCAAATTTATTAGCAAATTAAAAGAATTGTCTATTTATTAAAAAAAATACCTAATTTTCTTGGATCCTACATAGATTGATATCGACATCTAAGTATTCAATTTTTTTAATTGTTGGCCCAAGGACGCTATATTGCAGAGATTGACTTCATGGTGTTCCATAAATCAATTATACACGTCTGTACCGTGAAAATCACAAACCTAACAAGTAACAAATGTATTTATAACGTGTCTATATATATATATATATACACTTATTATTATCACCTAGTCATAATTAAATTAATTTATATGTATTCTCACCTCAACCCCACCCCTACCCCCTTTTACATGATTTCAAGTAATTTCACAAAGCAACAATTACACCTAGAAAAAGAAGAAGAGAATTGAAAGCATATGTGATTTCGAGTCATTTCACATGCAACTGTTACACCTAGAAAAAAGAAAAAAATGAAAATAAACGCGACTCCGAAAAATTTCGCATGCAACCGTTACACCTAGAAAAAAGAGAAAATTGAAAATAAACGTGATTCCCAATTATTTCACAGAACAACAATTACACCTAAAAAAAAGAAAAAATTGAAAATAAACGTGATTTCAAATCATTTCACATTAGCAACAATTACACGTGTAGGGGGGGGGGGGGGGGGGGGGGGGGGGGGGGGGGGAGGGGGGAGAGACTAGTATAAGACTATAAGGAGACATATAAATTATTTAGACAAGATTTTTCATTGATCTATTTATAAAACATATTAGGCCAACTTTTAAATGTCTGGAGCTAGGCAGTTAAATAACTGAAATTGGAGTGAGTTGGTAATTTATTTTTATAAGTTAATTTTTCCACTAAATATGTTATTCAAAAACATGTTCCTTAGGATTTATTCCGTTGAAAAACAAGTTATTTCGTGATTAGTTTTCCACTTTTAATATTTTAATATTGAACGGAAGTAATGCTACAATACCAAAATATAAACTAATTGCAAAATAAATTATTTCATAATTTTGTTCCAACCAAACATGATATCAATATTTTTTTCTCTAATATAATTTTCTCAATTGTCTCCTGTGATTTCCATGGAATCTTTACAATGATTATTTGCGAGATGTCGCAAAACATCAATTTCGAACTTGAAATTTGACTTCAAATCTCAAGTTTATTTAAAATATAGAATTTTAATTTTAAAAATTGCCACATACTTTTAAATTATGCAAAAAAAAAAGATTCATAATTTTGAATTTTGTACAAAAGACTTATGTTTCTTATGAATAGATTGTCCGTACCTTCTAATAGGATTATATTAAAGAGTAACTAATTATTGATTTATTAGACAAGTGTATCTTTGAAGAATTATGTGCATTTGAAAGTTTATAATAACATGTAATTAATAACAATCATTTATTTATAACAAATAATATTATAGAGTGTTAATTATTAATGTAGCATTTAAAAATATTTTGATACTTCGTGTATGATTTGTTCATTTGGTAAACTGATTGTATAAGAGATGAGAAAGTTTTATTTGATAGTTTTCATAAATAATTATGCAGTTTTTAGGTTTATGAGAAAAATACAAATTTCAAAATTCAAATTGCATGTCCAAAAAGAATTTCACTTGAACCCCCCCCCCCCCATACACACACACAAAAATAATAATAAAAAATCGTACTACTACTTTTAATTAGAAATAACTAATTTTTATCCACAAATAAAACGGATGAAGAGAACTATTATTTTGAAAGTACAGATTTCATAAGCCATAACAATTAACATGTATGCTCTAAAGAGTTTTATAACATATTTCACAAACCATAACAATTAACGCGTATTCTCTAATAGAGATACTATATATATAAGTCACAATAATTATGTATTTAAATTTTTAAAAGATATACAAAAATTTAAATGATTTTGAAAATTTAACAATGCCACATAAATTAGAACAACGAAAGTAACACTTATTATTTAAATTTTATATAAAAGGTATTATAAGCACAATAATTTACAGTTTGAAATATTTAAAAGACATAAAATTTTGATTGAATCAGAAAATTTTATATGTACAACATAAATTGGAACAAAGTAACTAACATATATTATTTAAAAAGGGGAAACTGGTCAAAAATGTCCTCCGTTTATCGTTTGACTCAAAAATGTCTTTCCATTAATATTTTGGTCCAAAAATACCTCTATAATTACTAAATGGGTCAAATTAACATGCCTGTTTTCGAATAAGTATATTATTATTATTCTTTTTAAACACATCTTCTTAATTAAAATATTATTAAGGAACCGTGTTCTTGTTTTCTTTCTTTTAAAATCACTTTAACAAATAAAAATGTAGGATTTTTTTTTCTTCTTAATCTCATTTTATCAATTAAAATAGAATAACTCCATGTACCCTTTCGACAGATAATATATGTCATATATATAAGATCATAGTATATCCAAAAATTAATTTATATTTATAAAAATAAAATAAGAAATATTTTCATTTTTTCTGAATTGAAGTAAGATAAACATTCGTTAATTTAACAAAATATTATTAAAAAAAGAATGTGTAAAAATAATAATATATATTTATTTGAAAAAATGCGCATTTTTTACCCATTAAATAACAATAAGAGCATTTTTGGACCAAAATATTGACGGAAAAGACATTTTTGGACCAAACTACAAATGGAGGGCATTTTTGTTCCTTTCACATAGTTTAAGGACATTTTTTTACCCTTTTATGACATACAATGTTCTGTGACTCTGTGAGTCATAATAATTAACAACTTAAATTTTAAAAAATAAATAAAAAAGCTAACAGTACCACATAAATTGAGACAAAGAGACTACATATATTATTAAAAGTTACATAAAAAAAAACTATAGATTATCGTAATTACAACTTTAAAAATTAAATAAATTAACTGACTCTTCAAATTTTGCTTGTGTTACGTAAATCGAGATAAAAATAGCATATGTTGGGCCAATAGTACATAGTGGCATAGTCACATTTTATTTAGGTTGATCAGTTAGATATCATTAGTCGAAAAATTATATATTATATATATAAAAAAATTGTACAAAATATATAACTCAAAAATTATTTTTCATACTCAATATTAAATTTTGAATACCTTTAACAATATTTCTGACTTCCGCTAGTAATAAATGTATGGATTAATGCAACTACTTGTATTGGAAAAATTTATTAATACACCAACAAAATTGCACATGTATATTTTGTATACGTCAGTAGGGTATATAACAGCGAAAGAAGACGACGTAACCAATTGAGCACGAAACATGTTAATTATAATTGTCCTCATGTTTGCCATGTACTGTTGGCGCCTATATTTTTTTAATTAATGGGATAATATTATTTGCGAAAAAAATCTTTGAGAAATATTGAAAATACTCTTGATTATTCGAAAGAACGGTTAAAAATATATTTTCTGTTTTAACCCCAGAAAGACTAATAACCCCCTGGGCTCATAATCTACTAAGGGCAGGTTTGTATGAGCTTATAAATAAAGAGTTAAAAGTATTAATAGAAAATATCCTACTTTTAACTTTTGTTTTATTTTAAAACTTTTCAAACATCTTCAAAATTAAATAGATGCTTAAAAGTAAAAAATATCTAAAAATAAGTCAATTCAAGCGGACTCTAAATATGCTTTTAATATTGTTTATCTATTAGATTAAAAAAAACAAGAAAATACAAAATTATTTGATGATGCTAAAATTAATGAGTAAATTAGATGATGCTCAAAAGTGGTCCCAAAAAATAACAAAACCTTAGTACAAAATTAGGAAAAATGCCAAAAGTAAGTGGGCACCCAAACAGGACGTAGTGGATGGTGGTGACAGGTGTCGGCACGCCAACCAACTTTATTTTAAATAAACTATAAATTAATTAATAATTTACTGTACTATTATATCCCCTTATTAGTACATTAATCGAAAAAACTTTAATTTTACATAAATTAAAATTTTTAAAAATAATCTCGAGAAGCCACCATGTTTGCTACTACCCAGTGCATTTGTTTTTTTAATAATTCATTTTTTTTAAAAAAAAAAAATCTCTCTCCGGGACCAGTTAATTATAATTTATATATATACTTATGTTAATCTTCAAATATTAGAGATTAGGTGAGTGTTTGACTAATTTAATTCCTTTTAAGGAGGATTGCTAACATCACCTGATGCGTACCTTTTTTGGCAACTTATCATGTTTAATATTTTTTTACGCACAAATTGACCTCTATATTCTATTCGTCTTAATAAATTTTGAAAGACTATTTTACCCTTTATTTCTTCAATTCCTATTTTTCTTCCTTTGTCAAATTAAATTGAAATTATCAAGGAGTTAAGTCTACTAATCAGTTTGACCATGTTTGTGGATCAAATGAGTTTTCTTTTATCTTTTAAAATTATTCTTGAAAATAAACTCTTAATGAAGAAAGGAACAAGAATAATATATTGGATAATTTCGAGCACTTGGAGAGTCATATAGATTTTTGGATATTTTAGGTATGAAATGACTAACTAGATTGTTTGACGACGTTATTTTTAGGAAATAAAAAATGTCGAATAATAAATGAGAAGTACAATGATTTTGTTATATAATTAAGAATAAGGGTGATATTCAAAATTGCAACAACTACAGGGGTATCAAGTTGTTAAGTTACACTGTCAAAATTTGAAAGAAGATGGTGGAGATGGGATGAGGACAAGGAGAGTTGTGTCCACTGAGAATCAATTTGGATTCATGTTATGACGTTTACATCTCATACGTTAGATTAATGAAGCATTAATAGTACAGGGAGAAGAAGAAAAACTACCTATGATATTCATTGTCCTAGAAAAAGTTTATAATAAAATCCCAAAAGTGATCTCCGAAAATGTTTGGGATCTAAAGGTGTACCTCTAACTTTCACGAGATAATTTTATTGACATACTAATGCTAATATCATGTAAGAGTGCTATATTGACATTTCACGAGATAAATTTAATTGAAACATAGAAAAATATTACCTACCTTGCAACTTTGATGATAAGACAGAAGTTTTAACCTAAAAATATAAAAATTGTTTATTACTGTTCCATCCATCAATTCTTTAATTTTCATCTGCAAAAATTGACAATTTTCAAAAGATAATTAAGTTCAACGTCATAGATATGACCCTATATACAGGATGATTAAATTACAACCGTAAAATTATTAAATTGCTAATTATATTTACTATTTAAAAATAAAATCATCTTTCTATTACTCATTAATACATTTCTTGGCCTGCCGTCCAAATTAATTAACACTTTTAACAAAATATTAAATAGTTTTATAATTTGTTTTCCAGAAAGTAGCTAGGGTTAATCTTTACAAACAATAAAATGCGCATTTTTTTTCCAATTTGTAATTAAAAATTGTTTCTCATTAGTATTGAATTGGTTCCCAATTGACTCTAGATAGATCACATATCTCATTAGTCATTAGTATCCCTTGGTTCAGTTTTACTTATTCATTGTTTTTAAAATATATTTTTATTTTTACTTGTCATTTTTAATATATTAAAACAAAATTATTATTTTTTCTAGTTTATCCCCAACATGATTAGTTACTTATTTCAAAAATCATTTGTCAAGACTTAAAAATAAATTAATTAATATGATTATTATAGAAAATGCGCATATTAATCATTGTTTCTTAAGGAACATGCAAAGTTTAAAGTAGACAAGTAAAAGTAAACAAAGAGTAATTTTTTCTGTTGATTGTGCTTTTACTATATCCAAGTTCATGGGAAACAATGACATTTATGACAGAATCTTGTTAACTCTAAACGAGAAATATTTAAGTTGTGTGTTGGATAAAAGTATTTGGTTGAAATTGAAATGGAATATTTGAATGTGATTAGAGAAAAGTTAAAGTTAAGTAAAGAAAGTTCGCATAGTAAGAGGGGTTTAAAAGTTTTATTTTAATTTAAATAGAAGTGTTTCAAAATCGAGATTGGAATAATTTAAATAGAAATGTTTTGATAAAACTAAACTTCGTGTAGTACAAGAATGGAAATGGGGATGACATATGAACTATGTATGTTACATGTGAACAAAACTCAATTTCTTAGAAATTATAGTATAAAAGGAGGAAATTAATGTTGCTGCCTGATAGATAAGAGAGAACCTGTTAGGTATGCGAACAAAATTTCAAATTGATAACTACAAAGAAAAGCAAACTAATTATTAAATTTAAATTGTGGGGGTATACTAAATAGTGTGAGACCTACTAGTGAAAATTATAGGAATTTTAGTACTATATGCTTGCATTCACTCTAATAATAATGAGGTGATTTGACTCTCCTAGCTACTTCGAACGTTCTCATATAAAAATGTAATACAAGTAATGATTAAGTTTATGACAAGACCGTGGGAGTTTTTATATTTAGTGTTGGGAAAACATCAATATATGTCAAGTACTAGTATATACGTGTCATTTGCCAATGAGAAATCGAAAACAAATTATATACCTCTTATAAATCACTCGAGAATGTCAACCCTCACTAGATTCTTATTTCTGTGTGTGGGGGTAGGGTGGAGATGAAGACGTATCTTATATTATTGTAATACATTTATTTGAGACTCGATTTGCTTTAAATAATTAATTGATTTAACTCTGTATTACCCCAATTTTATCAGGAAAAAGACCTAGTTATAGCAGAAAACATTTTTGAGAATACTATGATATGCTATAATAAATCAAAGAAAATTTGATGAAAATATTGTTATCATGTGGTCAACTAAAATTTGAAAGTAAAGGCCATGTTCAAAAGTGGTCCCTAAATCGCCAAACCTTTGTACAAAATCAAGAAAAAAAAAAGGCTTTCTAATGTAACAGAAATAAAAATAAAACCTCTGTACGAAATTTTATATGAATATGAAGAAGAAGCAAAAGATGCTAAAATTAAAGTAAGTGGATACCCAAACAGTCCGTTACTTTCGAGACAGTTGTCAGCAGTACGATTAAACTAAGAAAAACCCCTCTAATTCATCTAGCCAATTGTTTCGAGGTTGTTATGGGACGGATAAAATCTCTTCGCCCATGATAAAAAATCTCAACCCCAAGTTCAAAAAGTTATAAACTTTATATTGAGAACATTTTTTCTTTTAATGAACCTTAAGCGTGAATTGAATTAAACCAATGACTATCGAATACCAAAAACTATACCTTAAAAGCTACATCGATACGTAACATTTTGATTATAGGTTTTATTTCTCTCTCCAGGACCAATAACAACAATTATGTTGATTGCCTAAAGTAGACGTGTAGTTGGCTAGTTTATTACTTTTAGAGTTAAATGTAATTTCTTTCTAGTTGTTCGATAATGTTTATTATTGAAGTAGAGAAAGAAAATATAATATGAAAGTTTACTGATGAACATCATAAAAGAAAGGAGCTTTATTAAAGTGAAAGTAAATGTAATAATACTACATCATCCCAATAAGTACAAATTGCATCTCAGAAGAGGGGATTAAAGTTAAACTCCATCTTAATTAAGAGAGAGATTAAACCCACTCATACATCTCCAAAATAATTAAGCAGATGAGAATACTAGTTAGTTTATACTTGATAATTAGTCAAAATTTATACATTTTAAATTGACGTACAAAATAAGGACACATGAGAGCAATTCTGCGGTCTTGAGTGGTCCTTTGTCGGACCACTCAAGACCACTCAGGACGCCTTATTCTGGAGTCATGATGATGAGGTTGTCCGATAAACAATTCAGTCTCCACATCTGATTTATCGCTACCACCTTCTATACAAATTACTACTTCTCTTTCTTTCTCTCCACTTGATTTTCCTCTCTCTTCATCCCCTCCAAACTAATACAACAATGAACAATACTCAAATTAGACGGATTTATTTAAGTCATATATAATTGAAGTTCATAAATTTCAAAAAAATAAATATTAATTGTATAGATCTGAAGTTTGGTTTGGGAGTCTAGACTATGTGTGTGACTCAAAAAAAGGAAAAGATATTTGTACCTTTAGTTCCCTCAGCATCATATTTTCAGCTGTAAGGGCTCTCTCCTGGATAATATATTAGATAAGAAAGTAAGAAATAAATAATAAGCGTAAGTTACTAACAAATTCTTGGGAGACAAGCATAACAAGCAACAATATCATAACCACTTATAGGTTATGGTGTTCGGACTCTCTAACCATATTTCCACACTCATGACTGATCCTCTAAAAATAGACCTACGCATGCAATGTGAGAGTCAGGATTTTTCACCAACGATACATATATATTAAAAAAGGTCAACCTTAGTATCGTTTTCTAATGTCTGACCATTTATGCACGCGTTGGCATGTTTAAGAGTCTGAGCAACCTAGCATATAGGATAATTGACATTATGCATGTATGAATTGTGACAATGCAACTAGTCTTACCCTTTCTTTCAATCTTTCCATTTGTTCCCTAAAGACTTGCATCTGAAAACAAGAAGAGAACGAAAAATGCGTTACAAGTTACTAATTCCATAAATTTCAAAATAGATTATAGAAAGTTATTAAGCATGCTTGTAATTGTGTGAAAAAATTAAACCTTTCGAGCCCTGATAGTAGTGACACTCTGCTCCAATTGCTTCTCTATTTGTTGTACTTCTTCAAGGCTGCATGATCCTAAACCTTCTCCCAAGAGTTTCCTGTGTTTTGCATGCAAATTGCCATTTAGAAGATTGAAAAGGTCTTTCAAAACTTACTCTCAATGTTGAGACGACATAGAAAAAGATACTCGCTCTGTCTCAATTTATGTGACACCTGATATTTCTTTTTTAATCCATCGCCAAAAGAAATGTCACATTTCCTCATTTAGCAACTATTTAATGACACCTTCTCCATTTCACGCGTATTGTGTCTCACTTAACACTTTATTGTGAAGAAAAGTCAACTAGATGTGACTTTAATAAGGGCAATTCGATAAACATAACAAAGTATTTCCTTTATTCTTTTAACTCCATATTCAGTCAAATAATGTCACATGAATTGGGACGGAAGGAGTAGTAAAAATGAAATAACAGCTATATATAATTGAACCTTTTAGATGATTCAAGTAGCTCTATCTTCTTCATCAAACTTGCTGTCTCTTGCTTATTATTCTGCATTATATGCATATATAATGTAAGCCTTTAATTATTTACTTTTTTGCAAATGCACTAATTGCATATTTACCTGAATATCCACAGATTGATTTACATCAGGTTGAACTTTATCTTTAGTATGTCTCTTATAGCGTTCAATTACCTCCGGTACGCTGCCAATTTTGAACATCACTTACATATTAATATCAACATATATAAACTAGCATTCGATAACGAGTAATTGCATTAGGGTTCAAATTTCATCAGAAACAATATAAATGATTTGGTGGTAGAATAATCATGATGCACGCAAACTGACACGAACACTTAATAAAAAAAGGGGAGGAGACACAACTATCAAATATTCTCCTATTTGTCTCTTTGTTTGTAGTTATGGAAGCATGCCTTTTACTAGGATGTCAAAAGTTATGGGTAATAACATGGATATTCCATATATTAAGAAAGAAAATAAAGATTTTACTGACAGAAATATATAATATAGTATGATATATCTCATACATAGAAGCACAAAAGGCATAGTGATTGATGTCCGTACAGAAATAGGCAGTTGTCTTCCCAAAAGATTCTTAAGGTGGCGTTATAATGGGAACAGCCCAAGAACGTATATAGAGCATGAAATCAACTAGTACTACTATAACTTGACAACTGGCTCCCATTTATACTTCAAAAAAAAAAAAACACTTAAATTTAAGTTCACAATATACCTCTTGACCATTTATTCTAAGCAAATATGAAAAATAAGTGAATTTCTTACCTAGAAATGAAGATTATGGGCGGCGCCGTGGTGAGAGCGAAGACGAGATGCATTAGAGGATAGTGAAGACACAATCAATATATATGACATTAGTACTGAAACTTATTTTTATTCATTTTTTTCGAGAGAAAATATTTTCAAACAACTTTCACAATTGAACATTATAAAAAAGTTAATATTTTCTTTTGTACCGAACACACCCTTAAACCAAACATGAGATGAGGATAACTAGTACTATAAACAAGATAATTGTACACTTTCTATTGTCTAATATAATTACTCAAGGAAAACTTAATTTGGTCCTATGAGATTTAACACTATTATTCTTTTTTTAGGTTAGAGGAACCAAATTACAATATGATTACTTACTATGTTGTTAATAAAATGTAGTAATTTAAGAGGAATCTTTTAATTAACTAGGGTTGAGTTTCTAAAATAGGTTACAGTACCAACCTCTTCATGAAGGTACTTAGCTTAGCTTGGAGAAACTTTTTTAAGCAAGAATTAGAATTTGTTTAACCATTGGTTAATTAATTAATTAATTAAAAGGGCTTGGATCTACATCTACATCTATATATAGACTTATATTTACATCGATCTTTTATAGTTTGTGATTTTCCAGGTACAAATATGAGATCTGATGCGATCTGCAAGAAAATTTGTAACGATGCAATAATGTTTAACATAAAATGCAATATAATCTTTAACATGAAGCTAGATTTATGTAAAATGATAGAAAATTTACCAATAAAATTAAAAGTAAGAAATATATATGTTAGTATTTAATTACCTGGAGCTAGCAAATTCATATAGCTTTCCTCTTGGAGAAAAAATAATCAATCCAACTTCAGCATCACATAGAACAGAAAGCTCAAAAGCTTTTTTGAGCAAACCATTTCTTCGCTTTGAGAAAGTAACTTGTCTACTTGTCGTGTTCTCTATACGCCTCATCTGTGTTTTCCCTCTCACCATCTCTTTAGATCAATCCCTTTATTAAAAAAAAAAACACAAATCAACGAAAGATTGAAATTAATTAATTCAAGTCCTGATGAAGGTAATAATATTGTAATTCTAAGTACCAATTTCATACAAGAAGAGATTATAAGGATGTTTTTTGCAAGTTTAAGGAAAAGAGAAAAGCATCAAATAGAAGAAATGAGGCAAGAAAAGGTAATAAGTTATGGAGTAGATAATAAGATAGTACATGTGTAGCAATGAGGACTTACAAATATAGAAAAATCTCAGACAAGATTTTGGTTGCAAAAGGACTATTGGAGCTAAAATGGAAAGACACAACACACTTACAAATGTGAGTGAGTGAGAGAGAGAGAAGCAAAGAGAAAAAAAGTGAAAGGGGTAAGTAAGTAAGGGTAATGTACAAAGTTTGTTGTTTGATTTTCAACCCCAATTTATTATACTCCCGCTCTCCAGTTTATATGACTTACTTTCTGTTTTAGCTAGTCTTAAAATAAATAACATATTTCTATATTAATAATTTTAACTTTAAAATATCTATTTATATAAACATCTATCACTTATTTAAATCACGAGTTTCAAAAGTTTTTTTAATTTTTTTTATGTCAAATCAAACAAATTCATATAAATTGAAACAGAAGAAATATATATATTATCAAAAGGAACAAAGGGCCAAAGGCCACACACTTCTATTTCTTTCATTTTCTTGAAGTCTTTTTCATAACCCCACTATGAAAAAGAAGGAAAAAAAAGACCTCAACGAATAATATAATTGGAATGGTACGTAGTAACAAAACCCTCATCCTTAGCTAGTTTTGGTAATCCTAAAAAGTTAACTAAAAACAGAAAAAAGAGTATCAAATATTTATTTATTTATTTATTTAAAAAAATGAGTAAAGAAGGTATAGTCCATAAAAATAGAAATTAAAGGTACGAACCAATGAGATATCGAAAACGCATTGCTTCTATATTAAATAAGTACTAGATAATTTAAAGGCCTGTTGGGCTTGATATTACAATATTATATATATTTCTAATAGAAATTTAATTAGTTTTCGAAAAGAAAAATTATTATGACATTTTCAAATAAACATGATAAGAAATAATAATAATAAAAAATATCACATGCTCCAGTGATTATTTTAACATCATGTCAAACATGTATATCCGAATTGAATAATTAATTTAATAATATTTTTTTCTATTTTATTTGAAAATTATTCAAGAGAATAGATTAAAATTACGAGTCTCAATATATTAACAATTTTCATAAACTATATAAAGCAATCAAGTCTGTTGATCCTATTAATTTTGAATACACTTAAAATTTGTTTTATAGGTGATTAACAAACAAAAATAGTGATCTACTTGATGAAAATTAGAATGAATCATCACATTCTTTACAAAGTGATAAAAGGATGAAAAAAGTTATTATGACTTTATATCTTGTCTTTATATTCACTAAAATTAGGAGAACAACTTAGTATAGTAAGGTTTTTTTTTCTAAATTAATTTATATACCTGATGAATGAATGTTTTACCTCAAATAATGAGAATTTAAAAATATTAAGAAAGTTAATATAATATATATTGCAGTAATTTAACATGAGGTAGTTAAAATAATAATTTATATAACTTGCTTAAAATGATTTTAACTGATGTTAAAATAATAGCAATAAATAAATATATGTTTCTCAATAAATTATATAATGACATATATGTTACGTGAAGCTTTGGGATTATACATAAAAAGAGAAATCAAGTAAATTAGATACTTCAAAAATTATCATTACAATCCAAAAAGAAAAGCAACACCATGAAATTGAAAAGTCTAAAGAGAACCAAAGGAAAGGACATAACATGCTCCGAAATTGTTGAAAATTTTGTTCTTGAAGAGCTTACTCACTGGTTGCATTCCCTATGAATTATGCCTTTTGAGAATTGCAATTGAGATTGATATTGGATTTAACATGTTAACTGGACCATTATCATATTCATTAGAGTGTTTGGAAAATGTGGATCAGTTGAATTTGGTGAAAATTTGTTATATGGACAAGTCCCATAAGTGATGTGTTCGAAATAACGAATTTTACTTTTGTCTTATAATTGTTTTACAAAAGTAGGGCCATTATGTAAGGAATTGATCAAAAAGGAAATTCTTAATGTTGAAAAACACTGCATTATTGGTCTTTCTAATAAGAGATCTATACCGAAGTGTGTAATATTTATGATGCAAATCAGAAATAAAGGACGAAAAATTTATTGGTACAAGACATGAGAGGGGAGAGAATTGAGGAGTGAATGAAATGAATAATGAGTTGGTATCTAATTATTTGTGTCATAGTTAGTTCTAGAAAAATCTTATAAATTATAGTTTCTAGAATAATCATGTAACTTATGGAGGAATTTAGTCACTTGAAAAAATATTTTGACAAATTTAAAAATAGAATTTATAGAATTTTAAAATGAAATATATATGAAATGACCATATTATCCTCGATCGTCCTCAACTTCATATTTCTATATAATATAAAAAAATATCAAATTTTGGCCGGACAACTTTAAATTTAAATCAAACTTACATTAGTTCACTATTCAGAATAATATGTTTAAAATCAAATAAAGTAAAAATTTGATTATATAATTTAATGAAGAACTACTCTTTTATAATCTAGTAAACATTTTTAGTTTACTTTAAATGTAAATATACCATCCTATTCATTTTATTTGTAAAGTTACTTATTAACATCTTTTAAAATATTATTTTTTTAAATATTGAAACTGTCACGACCTAGACCATCGTGAATGACACCCACACTAATCCTCCGGTGGGAGAACCATTCATACTAATTAGCTAACCAACTTAATCAAAATACTAAAGCATTTAACGTTACAGAAGCAAGTTTAAATGCTAAGGAAAAGATAGGGAGTTCCCATAAACTCCAAAAGTCTAACAACCAAAACTAACATTGTGGAAGTAATACCTAGAACCTGAAAGTCAATGTACCAAAACTCTAACAAGATCAAGAAGTCTAAACAAGAAGGGGTATCCGATCCAATGTTTATATCGAAACGTGACAACCGATCCCATATTTATGCCGAAATGTGGCAATCGATCCAAGTTAGTGTGTCGGAACGCAACACCCGATCCATTCAACAAGCCACAATCACAATCATAAAGTACATTCTTATAATCATACAATCAAGTCATGATTCATGGCATTCATTAGGGGTGTACATGACCGGGTTGGTTCGGGTTTTTCAAATATCAAACCAAACCATTTGTGGCGGATTTTTAGATCTATAAACCAAACCAAATCAATAAAACTCGGGTTTTTCAACCTCGATTTTTTCCGGATTTTTTTGGGTTTTTCGGATTTTTGGGTTTTTTCGGATTTTTCCGGTAAAGTATTCATACAAACATATAATTTACTTGTACTTCAAATATTTCTTTAGTCCTACCAAAATACAACTATCTAAGATGTTTCTTAAAAATATAACACAATATGATATGATTAATGACACTAAAATATCCAACAAAAAAATAATAATAATGAAATCGCGTAAAACAAATATTGCAAATTAATAAGTAATAATGACAATGATCATAATTTAAAAGTACTAAATCATGCTAAAATTAAGTTTAATAAGTATTAGTTACATGACTAAATATTAAAGGAAATTAAAATTAGATTATGTATTTGAATAAACCAATGTAAAACCATAGAACAAATATTCAATATTATTGTCATTCTTAGTGTTGAATTGATTTTCTTTTTGCATTAGTATTAATTTGATTTTGATTTAACCTTTATAATTACCAACATTTGTGGACTATAATCTTTATTAAACTATTCAGAATTCTAAGTTTCAAACTTGAAATAATAAATTAAAAGATTAAAAACTATGAAAAAGTATAAGAAATATTTAAATATTATATCAAAGTAAATATTATTATGTATAAAATAAAATTTTAAAATTATATATATAATGTCGGGTTGGTTTGGTCTCGGGTTGATTTTTTTTAGTTAAAACCAAATCAACCCAAAAATAGTCGGGTTTTTTTTCTTCAATACCAAACCAAGTCAAACCAACCACAAGTCGGGTTTTTTTTCTCGGTTTGCGGTTTGGTTCGGTTTTGTACACCCCTAGCATTCATCATTCATCTATCCTCATTTACAATTAGTGTGATCAATAATGCAACATCCGCATACATACATGCATTATAATGAAGCAAGAACAAACATACATCACACAACATGAAATCACAACCATCACCTACCTCAAACACGCTTGAATCCTCTAAGAAACTTGATTCTTCCCTTTCCAAATCCTTTCCGCTTGTTCTTGGTCTACAAACAATCAATATAATGCTAGGATCAATAAGCAAGACTTAATTACACGAAATAAAGTCAACACTATCAATCCTAGATCAAACCCATGATCCCTATACCCAGATTGAGGCTTTTTCCACCATAAATTACATATCAAAACCCTCCCCCATCGATAATTACCCATTAGATTATGATCTACGGATCAAAAAATGGATTCGGGGAGTTAAAACCTTACATTTAGCCTTAAGAATGGTGAAAAACCGTCAAGAAAGCACCCGGGGTCGTTTCCTAGCTCTCAAAGTTGAAAAGTGCAGAATAAAACATTTTTGGTGTTTATTTTCGACTTAAGTCGCGTATGTCCCGCCACAGCGGTACTCACCCCGCTGTAGCGTCCCTGCCCTGGCAGAAATAATCTCACCTTAGCAACTTGCACGGAACCAGTGAGTCGATTTAAGAATTCCAAACTCCCATTTCACAACACACCTTCAACCAACGACACTCAGAAACTAACTATTCACGCTAAGATCAGTTTCAGGAGTTTTACTCACCCGAATTCAATTCGGTAAAGTCGTACGGATTCCTTAACGTGTTAGCTATCTACTCATGTGATCAAATTCATAATCTGACCAACCAATTGTTACCAGATTTCCCTAAACCTTACTGACTCAGATTTCGTCCAAATCTGGACTAGGTTGGGAAATTCCAAGTTACTACAAAAAAGTTTTTCGGCCCAAAAATTTTCCCGTTGGTTTTTCTATAACGATAGGAATAGGTCGTTACAATAGATATTAATTTACCCATCACTCGTCCCCCAGTGACAAATTTAGGAAAACAGGCTAAAGAAATAATGTAGTAGTACCTGAATCGACGAACAATTGGGGATACTTGTCTCGCATGTCGTTCTCGGTTACCCAAGTAGCTTTCTCAATTGGACGATGCTTCCATTGAACTGTCACGGACTTAATCTCCTTGGTCCTCAGCTTACGCACATCACGATCAAGAATTGCAACTGGTTCCTCCTCATATTGGAAGTCCTTGTCCAATACAACTGAGTCCCATTTTATGATGTATTCCCCGTCATCATGATATCTCTTCAACATGGACACACGAAATATCGGATGAACTCCAGATTGATTAGGAGGTAAAGTCAATCTATAAGCCAATGGCCCTACACATTCAAGAACCTCAAAGGGACCAATGTATCAACGACTTAGCTTGCCCTTCTTGCCAAATCTCATCACCCCTATCATGGGTGATACCTTAAGAAGAACATTCTCACCAGTCTGAAATGACATATCTCTTACCTTATGGTCTGCATACTTTTTCTGTCTACTCTGGGCTGCTAAAAGCTTAGCTTGAATACTCATCACTTTATCTTGAGCATCCTTTATTAAATCAACCTCCAAAGGTTTCACATCTCCAGCCTCAAACCATTCTATGGGTGATCTACATCCCCTCACATAAAGTGCCACAAACAGTGCCATATCTATGCTGGAGTGATAACTATTATTATAGGAGAACTCACACAAAGGTAAGAACTTATCCCAATGCCCTCTAAAATCAATCACACATTTCCTCAACATGTCTTATAACACTTGAATAGTCATCTCTGACTGTCCGTCCGTCTGTCTGTGGATGGAAGGTTGTACTAAAAGTGAGTTTTGTGCCCAATTCATCATGTAATTTCCTCCAAAATTTGGATGTGAATTGGGCACCACGGTCTGAGATGATAGAAAGGGGCACCTCATGCAACCTCATTATCTATTTCACATAAACCTTAGCCAATTATCCAACATTATAATCTATTCTTACCAAAATAAAATGGGCTGATTTAGTCAATATGTCAACCACTACGCAAATAGAATCAAACTTCCCTTAAGTATTGGGAAGACCAACAACAAAATTCATGGCTATGCTCTCCCACTTCCATTTTGGAATTGGCATTCTCTGGAGCAAACCTGCAGGCCTTTGATGCTCATATTTTACTTGTTGGCAATTTTGACACTTAGACATAAACTCCGCTATATCCTTCTTCATGCCCGGCCACCAATAAATTCACTTCAAATCTCAGTACATCTTGGTCACCTCCGGATGAATAGAATATCGCGAACCATGAGATTTCGTCAACAATTTCTCAATCAAGTCATCAACTCGAGGAACACAAATCCTTCCTTTAAAACTGAGCACACCTTTTGCATCAAGAATGGTCTCTTGTGCCTTACCAATCACAGTCTTTTTCTTAAGTTCATTCAAATTTTTATCTTCAAATTGTTTGGTCTTGATCTCCTTAATGATTGTGGCCCTTACTTCAATGTTAGCTAGTACCCCACCTCTTTCTGAGATGCCCAACTGCATGAACTTAGACTCCAAGGTCTGAATTTCCTTAGCCAATGGTCGCTTAGATACACTCAAGCAAGCTAAACTACCCATACTCACCGTTTTTAGACTCAAAGCGTCTACCACCACATTAGCTTTGCCTGGATGGATTGAGTAACTTCATCCACCTTCTCTGTCTCAAATTCAGATCTTTTTGAGTGAACACATGCTGCAAACTACGATGCTCAGTAAACACCTCACACTTAACACCATAAAGGTAGTGCCGCCAGATCTTAAGAGCGAACATTGTTGCTGCCAACTCCAAATCATGTGTTGGATAACTTCTCTCATACACCTTCAATTGACGCGATGCATAAGCTATAACATTCTTAAATGTTGGCAATGAGTATTTTATTGTTTTTCTTATTCTTAATTACTAATTAATAAGGAGATAGTGTAAATTTGTGTTTAAATATTAGTGTGGCATCATTGTTGAGGTCTCACACACTCTCTCTCCTCTTTAATTTGAATCTATAAGAATAAAGATAAAGATAAAAGCTCTTATTTTCTTTACCCATAAAAGCAAGCACCCTCTCTCTTTCTCTCTCTTACACCTAATTTTCTCTCACTAAAAGAAGAAGACAAATTCACTTCTCAGATCCTTTTGTTCTCCACAAATGTTGCTTCTTCTTCCTTCAATTGCCTTTTTCTCTTTCTGATTTTTTCATACTAATTCAGCTAAAGGTTCCCATAAACTCCAACAAAAGTCTAACAACCAAAACTAACATTGCGGAAGTAATACCTAGAACCTGAAAGTCAATGTACTAAAACTCTAAAAAGATCCAGAAGTCTAAACAAAAATGGGTACCACCCCAAACTAACATAGGAATAACTAACTAGAAAGTCTAAGTCCGAAAATATGGACTTTAAATTAAAGAGAACTCATGGCAGCCTGAAAGAACTGGCTTACCCTTGAATTCGAACGATCACTGATCTTCTAAGCTAAGTCTGTCAATTGCCCCCTGAAGATGCTATGTACTCAACAAAGAAAGAGCAAGTGCAGTATCAGTACACAACCACAGTGTACTGGTAGGATCACGCAGCTATCCCACTAAGTGCAACAACATAAGCCATTACAACATAATAATAACATGCATACACCAAACATATACAATATCAATATCATTTATGAACGATCAAGTTCGTAATTCTCAATTACACAGTTATGCCAAGTCAATTGTCCTCTCATGGAACCCAAACCTAAATTGTTAGCATACCGATATGTGGTATCCAATACAATGTTTATGCCGAAACGTGGCAATCGATCCCATATTTATGCTGAAACGTGGCAATCGATCCCATATTTATGCCGGAACGTGGCAACCGATCCAAGTTAGTATGTCGGAACGCAACACCTGATCCATTCAACAAGCCACAATCACAATCACAAAGTACATTCTCATAATCATACAATCAAGTCATGATTCATGGCATTCATCATTCATCTATCCTCATTTACAATTAGTGTGATCAATAATGCAACATTCGCATACATACATGCATTATAATGAAGCAAGAACAAACATACATCACACAATATGAAATCACAACCATCACCTACCTCAAACAAGCTTGAATCCCTTAAGAAACTTGAGTCTTCCCTTTCCAAATCCTTTCCGCATGTTCTTGGTCTACAAACAATCAATATAATGCTAGGATCAATAAACAAGACTTAATTACCCGAAATAAAGTCAACACTATTAACCATAGATCAAACTCATGATCCCCATACCCATATTAGGGTTTTTTCCACTATAAATTCTAGATCAAAACTCTCTCCCATCGATAAGTACCCATTAGATTATGATCTACGGATCGAAAAATGGATTCGGGGAGTTAAAACCTTACTTTTAGCCTTAAGAATGGTGACCGTCAAGATAGGGTTGTTTCCTAGCTCTTAAAGTCGAAAAGTGCAGAATAAAATGTTTTTGGGGTTTATTTCCGACTTAAGTCGCGCCTATCCCGCCACAGCGGTACTTACCCCGCTGCAGCGTCCCCACCCTGGCGAAAATAATCCCGTCTTAGCGGCTTGCACCGAACCAGTGAGTCGATTTAAGAATTCCAAACTCCCATTTCACAACACATCTTCAACCAACTACACTCAGAAACTACCCGTTCATGCTAAGATCTGTTTCGGGAGTTCTACTCACCCGAATTCAATTTCGTAAAGTCGTACGAGTTCCTTAACATCTTAGCTATCTACTCATGTGATCAAATTCATAATTAGATCACCCAATTGTTACCAGATTTCCCTAGACCTTACTGACTCCGATTTCGTCCAAATTTGGACTAGGTTGGAAAATTTCAAGTTACTACGAAAAAGTTTTCCGGCCCAAATTTTTTTCCGTTGACTTTTCTATTGCGACGGGAACAGGTCATTACAAAAATTAATTTTATTTATTCTTTAATATTCAATCTAATATATATTATTAATTTTATCACACTTATTTCTTTTCAGGTATATTAATTAGAGCCAAAATAAAAGTGAAAATAATTAATTATATTTTTAAATAACGATTTTTTATATTAAAGTAGGCATTTTCAGTAAGTATAATGAATAAAAAATATATTAAGAATTAAAGTAACGTAACAGTAAAATAGAGTAATGAATAGATATCACAATAACTCATAAAAAAGTGAAGAAATAACAAAATGAGTTAATACTAATAATAATGACTAAAGATGTTTCTAGAACTATTTAGTTTTCTTATTATCATTCTTGGTAGATTTTTGTTTGCATTAAGTTACATTTTTACCTTTGATCATCATTCACTTCATATATAGAGAGATGTTTCTAGAATTATTTGTTTTTCTTGCTATCTCTCTTAATAGATGTTAGAATGAAATTACATTTTTATTCTTGGTCGTCTGAAATGCAAAGATATCATCCTATTCATTTTTATTTGTAAAGTTACTTTTTAACATCTTTTTCTTTAATTTCAATCTAATATATATTATTAATTTTATCACACTTATTTATTTTTAAGTATATTAATTAGAGCCAAAATAAAGGTGAAATTAATTAATTCATAATAATTTTTTATATTAAAAGTAGGCATTTTTTATAAGCATAATGAATAGAAAAAATATTAAAATTAAATTAAAGTAATAGTAAAATAGAGTAATGAATAGATATCACAATAACTCACAAAAGAAAAGAAAGTGAAGTAATAACAAAATAAGTTAATGGTAATAACAATAACTTAAAGATGTTTCTAGAACTATTTAATTTTCTTGTTATCATTCTTGGTAGATTTTTATTAGCGTGAAATTACATTTTTACCCTTGATCATTATTCACTTCATATATAGAAAGATGTTTCTAGAATTATTTATTATCTTTCTTAATAGATTTTTGTTAGAATAAAATTACATTTTTACCCTTGGTCGTCCTCCCACTTCACTCTTCTATATTAATAGAAAGAAATAAAAAAACTACTGAAAAATCTACTGACTTGTCTGTATTAATGATGTCAAAATTCAACGCTCTTTAATTCTTCCATTATTTGTGGCTTATGGACATGAGATAAAGCTGCTAGGTGTGTTTCGTATGAATGAAAATATTTTAAAGTTATGTTTTGATACGTGATATGAAGTTATGATTTTAAATTAGTGTTTTGATATGTTATTTTAGATCATGATTTCAAATTATGTCAAAAAGATACGATTTAGAATTTTAAAAATATATTAAAATATATAATTTGATCCATATTTTATACTTTCTAAAAAAAAGAGTCATGCTCACCGACACTATGAAGAGATTCTGATATTTTGATGTCTTGTTTATATAGTTTGTTCATTTGGTAAGTTAGTATAAGAATTTGAGAAATTTTGATGGTTTTCACAATTTGTGTGGTTTTTATGTTTAGGAGAAAAAAATACAAATTAAGAAATTCAAATTGTATATCCAACAACACGTCAATTTCATATTATAATTACTAATCATAATTGGGAAAAAGGACAAATATACCCCCCAAACTATCGTAAATGGTATGCAGATACCCTCCGTCATACTTTTGAGACATTGGTGCCCCTACCGTCCAAAAACTAGAGCATATATATCATTTATACTAACGGACATACACGTGTCATAATCTTATCCAACCATCCGACATTTATTAAATACCGGATCGACGGATAAGATTGTGCCACGTGTCCCTATTTAGTCTTCCGTTAGAGTGAAGGGCATATATGCTCTAGTTTTTGGACAGCAGGGACACCAATGTTTCAAAAATATAACGGAGAGTATGTGCATACCATTTACGATAGTTCGGAGGTATATTTATCCTTTTTCCCTTCATAATTTGATATCGCATATTCAAACATGTCCTAAGAAAAAATGTTTTCCAAATCTTCTATGTTTAGTTTTGTCAAAGAACAAAATATTCTTTAGAAATGACAAAAATTACTTACCTAATACAAGCAAGGAAGACAAATTTAATAAAATAACATTTCGTATTAATTCTCTCTTACCCACCCTCTAGCCCCCCATTCCCCACACTCCTACCCTCGTGATATTTGCCAAAATTATACGTAATTTTTTGCTTACTTTTCCGGTACCGATAAGTTAATAAAAATCTCCTTAGTTTTGAGGAAAGCATTTTTATCTCTAACAAACACACCTAATATTTTTTTTCTGGATATAAATGGTATAAGTTTCATTTTTTTCTTTTTTTAGGGTATACATTTCTTCACTTCATCAATCATCTACGCATATACTGCTTTTTTTTCTCTCGAATATATTCTCACTAAAAAGGTAATGAATACTAGTATTATTTTAAAAAAGTATTTCAGAAATAGTAAGAGAAAGGTTTATTGGGGAAATTAATTCTATTTTCTGCGGAAAGATATTTCTAAATTTAGACCACAAGTATGTAGGTGTTTGGCCTTAGATTCTAAAGTTTTTCGCTTTATTTGATATGTGTAGAAATATTATGCCCTAGCTCCCAATATATACGACATAACTTGTGAGATATATTATGATACGAAAATATAAGGTTATGCTTCGCGAAAAAAGATTATTAATTATTTTGGTGTCAAAAAATGCATAACTTATAAGATATTAAGATACGAAAATATAAATTTATGCCCAAAAAAATATTGTTATTTTGGTGTTTGAAATATTTTCGTCCACTTATTTCTTACTTAAAATGTTGAAGGTCAAAAATTAAAAATAACCCAATAATAGGAAGATTTGTGTGAATGACTTGTGCTAAAATGCACCCACATTGGATGATAATTTACACCAAATCAAAAAATGCATGACATTTTTATACATACGATTCATTCACTTAAAATGATTAATATTCCTTTTTTTAGTCTCATTATATCGCATAACCATGATAAATAAATATAAGTTGATCAATGTAAACAGACGATAAATTAATTTTTACTGAATTTTTTTGTTAACTTATTGAAAGAGGTGAAGACATGCATATTCATATGAATTGTACTATACTATCAGCCATCACTACATCAAAAATGATCTTTAATGACAATTAATTAATAGTAATAGTTCAATTGCCGCTATATATGTATTTTTAGCGGCAATTAGCACTCTTTATATATGTCCCTAAAGCCTTTAGCGTCATTGGATCTAATGACATTTAACTAATGTCGATAAAGACTTATGTGTCTATTTATTGCCGCTAAAAATTATTTTTGTTATAATATACGTAAATTAATTATTTTATGTAACTCAAATTCAAATTAATCACACCACACCAACAACTAATATTTGTATGGTGTTTTAATTTAAGTGATGTGAAAACTCAGTGCCATTTTCGTTTTTATTTATTGTATAGTTTGTGGAGGTGAGAAAGAACGTACAATATGTTCAGAGATATTTCTTCAACTCATTAATTAATAGTACTCTCTTTTTTCAAGAATATTCCTTTTTATTATGAATAGTAAATAAAATAAAATAAAATAAAAAAGTAAATAAAGATTACTATTTTTTCCTAGGAATAGTAACAAAAAGGTTTTTTATATTTCAGGAAGAAAGACTTTCCTAAATAATTTACATCCCAAATATGTTGTCAAACATTTTCTTAAAGAAAAAAATCTGTAACACCAAACACATTTCGTATTTTTTAAATTAAAGAAAAAAGGCTTACTTTTTAAATATAATAAAATAATAATAATCATAATTATTAAAAAAAAAAATTTAACCTTCTCAAAAACTTGATCAACGTCAACTTGTATTATTGCCCTAGATTCTTGACGTAAAAGAGGGGAAAGATGAAAAATTGTAGCTCTCTTTATTGAAGTAGTATTTTTTTTATTCTCTTTGTGTTAAGAAAAGTTACTACCAATGGTAATATCTTTTACAAAAGAAATAATTAGTATTCAAATTTTAATTTCAGAAAATGGACTACTTTCAATTGTTGACAACAATAATAACATATTCGGTAAAATTTCACAAGTAAATTCTGGAGAGCATAGAATGTATATAAATATTAGGCATAATACATATATTGGACCCTAAACTTGGCTTCAAATTTTAACTTTGACCTCCAACTTTCATAGTGCACAAACAAACACTTTAACTATCCAATCTTTTAATAAATAAACACGCGAATCCTACTTGACAAAACGCGTGATGTGCACGTATTTTGCGCGAGTTAGGAGTAATTTTCGAGTCCCACAACAGTAAAAACCTCCCTTTTCCGGCCAGCAAACACCACTTGAAACCACCCAAAACCTCCATTCATTTTCTTCTTCTCCTCTCCGCTCACGCCACCACCAGCGAGCCGGCTTCAACCTCAAACAACCAGCAGCTCCCAACTCCAAACACCTCCAACCCAGCTGTTCTCCTTCTTCCTCCACACCGGAGCACAACCCATGAAGCGAACGAACTTCGAGCTCGCTAAACCAACCAAATACCCGACCCCAAACCCATCAAATCGGCCATCTCCGACGAGAATCATCACGAAACAACACTGCTGCAACCAACAGCTCGAACCAGACACAAAACAGCAACCAAATGACCCCTCAAACTCCATGAAAACAAACCCAACAACCACAAACACCTAAACCAAGAAGCCAACCATTAGGAGGAATTAATTTTGATTTTTTTAGTTCTAAAATGGACGTGTAAAATATTTAATTAGTTGGCAGCCATTGAGTGGCTCACTAATACACATGGGAGCGTTTGCATTTTACGCTCTTTGGCTTCGAAAATCGTGTGTTTATTTATTTAAAGGTAGGATAATTAAAGTGCCTATTTGTGCATTATGAAAGTTGGAGGTCAAAGTTAAAATTTGAAGCCAAGTTTAAGGTCTAATATATGTATTATGCCTAAATATTACTACTACCTCATGGATTTTCAACCATTGATTATTAAAAAAAAAAATTATTAATAAAAATATCAGATTTCAGAACACTTTCAAAGACGAAATAAAGAATTTTGTTAATAATATCCAAAAAATTTATATACATATTTTTAGAAATTTGATTTCCCACTCGCTGTCCTGAAGCTACATTAAAGTTTCGACTAAATTTAAATTGCATACTACAAGATCCATTCGGAGGTGACACTTACCGGGCGGGCATGAGAGTAATTTGATTAGTTTTAGCAAAGAAAAGAATAATGCAAATAATGTTTGTGTTATACGTGGCAAGTAACTAAAACTTAAAAAAGTGGTCCCAAAATCACACAACCAATAAAACACCTGTACTAATTCTGAAAAAAACATAAGTGGGCTCCCAAACAGGCCCTTCTCCTCATGGTGGGTGCCTTGTGGTGACAGATGTCGGTACTATAACTTTAAGACCTTGTAATGTAAAATAATTGTGTGATTAGTACTCTTAATTAATCCTTTATTAATATACACTAATCCTAAATTATATAATTTCTCGAGAGGTGCATTCATCTGCCCAATTACTTCATGATTCCCTGGCCACTGCTTTTATTATGTATTTTTAATAAATAAAATTCTCTCTGCGGGACCAGTTAATCACTTAATTAGGTGAGTGTTTAAGTAATATAATTGCTTTCAGAGAAAATATTCGTTAATTTAGTTCAACAGTTTTTGCCTGCTCAAATTGACCCCCTATATTATTCTCTATTCACTTTGGACCATAAGCGAAAAAACGATGAGTGGATTAAAAACTTGAAGATGCTTGACGTATGTGCGTCAAATTTGAGAAAGGGAAGGAAAATTATGTAGTATAAAAAAGTCATGATTGTTATATTTTCCTTTCTCTTTATCTTTTCTGTGCCCTACTTTATTCCTTTGCTTAGCTTGAATTTCATCTCTTTTCTTTTTTGTTTGTCAGAGTTACTCATAGGACAACTCATTGATAGACCAAGACTTGAATGGATAGAATCATACTACCGCTGTCGATGTAACTAGCTTGAAAGAATCAATATCAAAATCTATCACAAAGATAATTGACTAGAGAAAAATTATCAAAAACAATTTCACCCTCAATTCAAATTCTTTAGACTAAATTATGCTTTTCTTTCCATACGTCAATCTTAATAGTATAAATTAATACCCCTTATTGATGTTATTATTATTATTATTTTCCCTTCTTTTTAGCAAAATTATGTATGACATTTGTTCTTAAACTACACAATTTTCATGATATTAAGTAAAACACACACAAAAAAAAAAAATAGGTCGAAAGATAATTTAGAGAATTTTGCACATTCAAAATTTCAAATTGTTAAGTAATGCATATAATCATAATCATATTATATAAGCCCACATATATATAAATATAGTTGCTCCCATATTCCTATCACTAAAAATGAAATATACGTACGTTTTCCCACTGACTATACTTACTTCCAAGCAATCATAACCTATTATTTATTTATATTTACTTTGAAGTTTTATCAAGAAAATTTCAAATTCCAAATTCCAAATTAGGAGTAATTACGTAATAATTAACGTGAAAACTGATGTTCTATTATGAAATCAGATTAGGCACATAGATTAGCCTGTAACCTTTTAACTGCGCAAACATCACACAAAACAACTCATCAATTTACTCTAACTCGTGAACTCAACAAAGACTAACTTCAACATTCAATATCACAGTTTTGCAAACTTTAAATTCTTTATTTCAAGTTGAAGTAATAATTACGGATCAGAAAGTAACATAATCACTTATTTGAAGAAAAATAAATAATAAAAAATCCCAAAAGTAAATAGTATAGTACACAATTTCATTAGCTTTTGCAGTATACTTTACATTACATTACAACTTAATAGAAGCCATGCCACGAGCCTAGATTTTACTTTCATCTCCCTTGAGAAATTGAACGAAAACATAGAAGAAATAAAAGAAGAAGCAAGACATTACATCTATTGGCCAAACAACTTTACTATTCAAAATGGGACATTAATAACACCCAAGTCATGTTTGTAAGGATAAAACACACTATCTAAGCAACAAAATTTCTTAGACATATCTGTGGTAGAAGGGCCTAAAAGGGTTCTCCACCAATTGATGGTGCCTATGCCCATCAACCTAGTTCACTTCTCCAGCTATGGGCAAATTTGTTGCAATACACATGGTGAGAAAAGGGCAATCAACAATGGATATCTTCTTAAACAACCGATGAAATCGTCCTTGCTCATCTTCCCATCGCGATCTATATCAAATAAGGTGAAGAGTCCACGGATCTGCAACGGTCAAGATAAAAGAAGCTTAAATAAGATGTATTGCAATAAGAAAAACCATACTTTTAACAATCTAAGCACCTAAGTTTTTTTCTAGAGAAGTTGGCTATAGCATTTAAGCAGAGTAATCCACTCAAGTCATTTTTGCATGTCTGGCCAATTGAATCTCCACTTCAGTTCATTCATTAAATATTTCTTACAGGTTAAATGAACCCCTCAATTTTACAAAGCAATAACACTGATTGGAGTTGTAAATCTTGAATTGACCTAGTTTACATGCAAAAATAGTACAGATACATATCCAGTCCAAACAACAATATTTGAGTGGCTTTAGAGTTTTCCAAGACTAACCAAAAAACAACTCACCTCATTGTTACTCAAGCCGGGAATCGATAGCATAAGAGAATCCCCAAACTGAAAAAACATATGGAAATTTATAGAGACAAGTCAAGAGCTATCAAACAAACCGAATGGAAGTCATAGTACCTCTTTCTCCATAATGTAGTTCTTCCCATCACCATCACATGCAGTAAAGGCTGATTCACAGGCTTGATGAAATAATGGCTGCTTCAAGATATGAGCTGACCCAACCAAAAACTGAAAGCAGCAAACATATCAATCATGAATTCTAAGTCTAGAGCTCCATTCATGACACAAAATCAGCCCCCGACCCCGTCCAACCCCCTTTTTGTACATTTTATCAGAAAATGAATAGCTTAATTTCATGTTATATACAACTGGAGCCGAAGCAATAATAGCACCTGCTTGAATATAATTCCTAAAGCTACAACTTAAGCAGATAACAGCTAGATTTCAGACGCAATTCGTGGAGGAAGAGCACCTGCTTGAATGTTATTTTACCGCTTTTCTGCACATCAATGAAGCCAAATATCTGCAATACAAGAAGAATAGCTCAGGGAGATGAAGCAAGTTATTGTACTTTCTTATCAGCAATCTCTTTCAACAAAATAGAATTCTTTTTAAGAATATTATTGTACTTCACTAATAAAATTGACCTCACTGACATATCTTAAGCTTCCTATTATTTGACAGTAACTGGTATGAATTTCAGAAACAATAACCTTCACTCTTATGTGGCATTTAGTTGAAAGCTGGATAATCCTCAAAATATTAGTATATTTTGTAGAATTGCAATGTTTGATATGTCAAGTTGATCATGATTGTTGAAGCATGTGAGCCTTATGATCTAAAAGTTTAAGCTACTAGCGAGGCTACACTTTCATTTACTTAATTATGTCATCACAACGGCCCCTCACGTGCTTGGCCTAATTCTTTTATGTGGACCAAGATGTGGACATTAATCTAATGAAGGGTGGCTTTCAAACTCGACCAAAGACTACTCTACTTGGTATCCTTATTTGCTTTCAATGTCTTCCAATCTAATGTGGCCCTTCTCAAGCTACTTAATTTCAGCAGCTTAATTTTTTAAATGGGCAGTTCACACAATTCAACATGGTATTCAAGTACGCAAAGATTCTTGTCCTTGGGCTTGGGTCTCACGCCACCCATTAGCTGTTCTCATGCTTCGAAGAAAAAAGAATTAAACCTGCACATGAAAAGGTGTGCTGTGTACCTAAAAATAAAATAAAAAATGAGTGATCCCCTTCTTACAATTAAGCTTTTTGATGAGGCGGTTCACATAATTTAACAATGGTGAAAATTGACCCTTCTCATCTTATGTTTGAGGATTAACGTGGTCTATCAGGAAAGGCATTGAACCGAAAAAAGGACACCAAGTAGAATAGTCTTCTCAAAAGCTGATAACCAATGACAGCAAACCCAAAGATGATGACGGAACAGACATTTACAAGCCCAAGAAAGCAACTCCTAAAACGTATAGATTATAGAACTACATAAGCAGTGAAAAACATAACCATAATTTCAGGGAAACAGCTGCAATAGAATGAATGATGAAAGCAGCAATAAGAAAACAAATGCTCAAAGTCCCAAACTATGACAATCAGAACCAATATTTGTTACCTTTTCAGAAAGAGTAGAGGGTTTCAGTCTTAAAACCTTGAGGAAGTGATGAATCTCGACCTGTCCCCTGCAGACACAATAGAAATTACTGCAAGTACAATTTACAATTACAAAAATTGCATCAAAGCAGAACTACAAATCCCAATATTCTAATCAGACGAGTAAAAAAGATAGTGATACATTGTGATACCATGAAAACCACAAATTTCAAATTTTCTTGAGACCAGTTAAACTTGGAAGGAGTAAGGACGATCGCATGAAACACACGTAAACCATAAGAATGGGAGGAACTCACACAATGAAAAGAGATCGTGAGTGAGAGAATTAGGTTTAAGCATAGTCTAACAAGAGAAAACCAATGAAATGGAGCAAGAGATGCAGACTTAATCTGATTTAAATCAGTTCACGAACAAACAAAACGTGTAGTCTCACAAAGACCATGAGAAGCACAAATAAATCAGGACATGTTATAATTTCTCTTTTAAAGGGTCTTATTCTTTTGTAGCTACTATTTCTTTTTAAAATGTTTAGTCATACTTTCTTAAGTATTTTGTCATGGCTTCATCACCCCCGTTATTTTCCTTTTTCGAAATACTTTTTTAAAATGAAGTAAAAGATTTCATTAAAGAGCACCAGTGTGATGCTCAAGGCAAAAGTGTACAAAGACAGAGAGTTAGTTCCCTTACATGAGTACTAAGCTAGGATGAAAGAGCTAACAATATCCAAAAAATTGTCAACACTATTTACATGAGACAAAAAGTTCCAATTAAATAGATTGACTAAGCATCTAGCTTTTAGAGTATTAATATGAAGCAGCCTTTCTACCTTACAAGGAAGTGGTAAAGTCTGCGTACACACTTCCATCCCCATACCTCACTTGTGTGATTACACTTGGTGTGTTGTTGTTGTTGTTTTAAAGGGTCATGAAAAGTATAGCAAAACTGATGGTACTTTGCTTTCCAGAAATAATTATAAATTACATAGCCATATAAATTTTACCAAGTTTGTAACAGGGAACACTAAAGTTATTAGTCAACAAAATACAAGCATCATACATACAAGCAGGCCCTTGCTACTAGGCCATGTGCCCCCAGAAATTTGTCCAGCTAAGATTAGCTTGACAACAACAAATGCCTGGGTTCATTGAAACAGGGATATTTCAAACAGAAAATCTACAGCCTCTAAAGAGCACAAACATAATGCTTAAAACAAGAAAAATGGCATACCTGGAGTCTGGGTTCATTGAAAGGAAAACATCCAGAAAATCTACAGCCTCCAAAGAGCTCAAATGAAATTCCTAAAAAAAAAAAAAGAAATGAAAAGGATCATATATCCTTCATCATGTTCAGTCCACATTTTTGAAAAATTAGCTTTGCTGCAACGACACAAAAATCTGCATAAAATTAGGTAGTAATACTGCTTCAGATATCTTAATAAGCCACTGAAGAATTTTGTTACTCAGTGCAAGTTTTGGACTGCTTATTCAGAAAAATGGCATTTCATTCATGGGAATAATCTATTTCTTTGTGATATAATTCAATGATAGAGTACATAATTACACAATTTTATTGTTTTGTAGTTACGCGTGCATGGAATCTAGAAAAGATAACCAATTATTTCTTGAACCAAATCCTTTTATCATCAATTACAACAGGAAAGATTAGCTTGACAACAGCAAATGTCTGGGATACGACGAAGCCCTCTGTTTGGTAACTCTATTCACACATAATTTAAAACTCCATTTACAAGGTCATTTCTACGTCACTCGCATTCCTTGTTCTATCCTCTCCCAACATCAACCTAAATCAACACTTTATCACACCACAATGAAACCCAAAGCACTAATATTATGGTAAATACGTGTTCCTATTGGTAACAAATAGGGGGAAAGCCCAGTATACATAACATGCACAACAACATGAAGCTATAATATGTATTGTTCTACATAGAAGTCATCCAATACCTATATTAATCGGAACATTATATGTAGCTAAAAGTATATCAAACAATAAATGCTGGAGTATTCATAATTTGAGCTAGTGTGTGCCCCAACTTCCTTGTAGTATTCAAAGCAACTACATAAAAGAACCAACTGAATCTACTCTAAACTTGTGGGGAAAAAGTAAAGGCTACATTTGAGCACTAAACCAAATTTAAGAGGCAATGAAGCTACACATTTTGCATTTTGAAAAATGTCAATGTACTAGTCCGTAGAATGGACACCATGCCCAGTTTTGCCTCACCATTAACTTACAAACACACCATGTCGCAAAATAAGCATACTCTAAGAAAATAGCTAAACAAAAGCGAACTTGCTTCTCTCAGGAGATGAAGTAATTAAAGTAAACTCACCGCTTCAACCCCTGCCATCTCAACCAAATAGAGTGAGGGATTTTCCTGGAAATGGATAAAAAGACATTACTCCAGAGTGATACATTCAAACTGAAATACCTTGTACAAGCAAACTACAAATTAGATTTAATAAACAAGTGGAAAGAATTCATCGTTTCCTAAGCAAGCAATTCACTGACTAAAACATAGAAAAAACTCCAAAGGGTTGCACCTGTGCTGAATTATTCAACATTGAACACCAGCAAGAGAAAGAAGTAACCTTTTGAGATCTTTTGTAAATATGGTTTCAGTACAACCCATGTACTGTGTTACAGAAATAGAAACAGTTACCTATGTCAAAAAATAAAATAAAGAGGGCCCTTCGGGGTGGCCCAGTGGTTTGAGCTTGGGACTTCCATGTTGGAGGTCTCAAGTTCGAAACCCCTTGCCAGCGAAAGCAAGGGGTTTGCCTTCTAGGTCGAGCTCGTCGCACCAGGCTTGCCTAGTGCGGTTTACCTCTCCTATGTGGTTTGCGAGCTATTGCATAGGAGCGGGGGTTTTACCCTGTGCGCACCCAAAGGGTAGCGGCTGTGGGTTTCCCTTGTCATCAAAAAAATAAAGAGGGCACTCTTGGAGGTAAAATTGGCATGCTTCTGGGCCACATATCCCACAGTGCTGTCAACAACCCAGATAATAAAAATGATATTACAGTATCAACTATCAAAAGGGCACTCTTGGAGGTTACCATACAGCTCTTGGGACTAGACATGTAGTAGATTGGCAATAGGTGGAGTACTCTAAGCAGCACTGAATGCATCAACATCTATTTGCTGACAGTCTAATAGCACAAGAAGTTTATATTAGTCTCAAATAAGCTACATGAACTCTTTAGGAAGAAAGATCCCCAGAAAAGTGCTAAGAAGTCAGATTCCAACATCAGTTTCTCTAAGATACCCCAGAGGAAGAAACGAAAATCAATACATCAACATAAACAATATGAATATGATTTAGTTAGCAAAATCTTGAAAAGAACCCTATACCTGATTGGCCTCCAATGCTTTAGCAAGAAGCAATACATCGCCATATGAATGAGATGTTTGTACCACATTAAGGGCACTTGCAACAGCATGTCCAGTCTGTATTGATCATAAGTTTTAATTTAAGGATCAAGCCTTCATAAATAGGACATATAAAAGATGTCTAGACAAGCTAGTAATATTTAACCACATACATTATCAACCAAAATGACATGTAACTGCATAACACAAAATCTGTTCTTTTATTGTGTGTGTCAAGTCAATATTAGAGTCTTTCAAGTACAACAAACATAACTTATTCATCAGTCATATGTGAACCGCACTACATAAGCTGCAAGGAGAAAATTTAGATATATCAGGCCTTAAAACTGTAAAAGAAGTCCCCAGCTTCGACAATTATTAACTCTACCCTCTTGTCCCTTAACAGTGACCTCATCTGCAGCTATACTAACTAAAAAGAAAACATCCAAAGAGTACTCTAAAGGAGAGGTGATAAGTGAGACAACAAACAGACATCAACCTTTTTCCTTTGGATAAGTATAAATGGACATCACTTTTATGAACAGACAAGTTTAATCGGGTGAAATGGTGCAAAAAAAAGACTCTAAAATGTCACATCAATGAATAACCACTGACCTCACACATACTAAATGGATTTGTTTACAACTATGTAATATCTGTTACTGGTATGTGCAGTTCCTAACTCTAGTGTATTTGAAGAATATGAAATGAAATAATACTCATACGCATGTCACACCCAACTCTGCAAGAACAATGCCACTGCGTTTTTTGTTCAGACAGTGTGGAAGGAAAGAAACAGAAGACTACTCCAGACTAGTGAGAGAGACATGAACAGCTTGAATAGAAATTTGCAGCAATTTACCGGGTTGGATTTCTATAATGGAAAACATAAGCACATTAATTAAAAGAAGCTGGAAACAAACATGAATTCTGCATATAAGATCATCCATGAAGTTTTGATATGCAACAACATAAAATACACATGAAAAATAAAAACTTGTCCAGATAGCAGAAGAATAAATTCTTCTACAGACCAGACTCACCCTTTGAGAGAGTCGTACAGCACTTTCTTTCCGATTTTCATGAGGTGTAATAACAGGAAGGTACTCAACCTGCACATTACTAAACAAAGTGAGACAATTGTTCAAAAGTTCAATGAAATCCCAAAGATGTAGAAGTTAAGACTTCCAAAGTTCCACAGTAGGTCATATTTTTAAAATTTATTTATCATTTTAAAGAATATATTTAGCAAAGTTTAAAAAAGACGGTATGAAACAAGCACACTGAAAGCACATAATAACGTCTTCCCAGTTAAATCTTTACAACTAATGAATCAGTGCAAATTGGTCAACAACTTCTAAAACTATCAAAAACATGTTGTAAAATACTTAAAGCTGATGAACCAAAGCAGATAGGCCCACAAGACAACTGGAAAAGACCGGCTGGTGTCTTGACTAACCATAATGAAGATAAGTTTGTCTAGACTATACCGGACATAGATTAATACAAAGATAAACACACATTTAAAAGTGCCAGTGTACCAAATCCAGCAACAGTCAGCAGATTAATCCCCAAATTTCACTGGAACTGAAGAATAGTCATGGTTTTCATTAACAGCTCAAAAAAAATTATAAGGTCATGAACAGGTAAAAATTGGCAGTCATACACCATCACATTGATAAAGTCATTCTGCTTAATAACTGATCCCTAATAGATGCATATACGTGTAAGGAAGCAGATTTTCATATGTGAAAGGAGCAGAGTTCTGGACATATGACTCGTAGCAGAAAAGCATCATAGATTTGGAGCGTGACACCATAGGAAGTCACCACATTGAGCAGTGCATACATGTCCATGAACAGTTAGTCACATATTTTCTTACTGCAAGTCATACGTACCTCCATGAAATTGTGGAACTGTGTGAACATTCTAAACATCAGCATTGCTAGGGATACATTCCCCCTGTACGACAATGAAAACCCACATGAGGGTGATATAACTAAAACAAATCAACAGCAAAGTACTTGATGAGAAGGAAGAGTATACCATGACTGATCAAAATGTACGTGGGGATACCGCACAATAACAGGCTGGATAGGATATCCTGGGATAAATGCACCAAGTTGAAAGGAAATAATCGATCTTCCATTGGTTGTAGTCCCTTCAGGAAATAAAAGCACTCGGGGAAATTGATCGCAAGAAGCCTTTCTCTGTTTTCAGATCCTTGAAAGCATATTTCTGTATCAAATAGCTATATATTGCTAGAAGCCTAGAACACTTCATCTTCATATTTATACATTCAGGAAAGATTATTTATTTACAAATTATGGATGGAGCTGTTCACTAATTCTATTTCATAGCTAAAGTACAAAGTGAAACTTTTGTAGTTATGCATATAAATATGTGCCAAGTATTCCTTATGAAGGGAGCTAAATAGATGGTTGCTAAAGGGAAAATTACTTCTTCAAACCTTTTTATTGAACTGAATAAGAGAGTACATGGACTTCATAAAATTTCTGCCATATAAATTTTACTGACATTTCTTCTTAGTGGCAACTTTTCATGTACCAGTTTAATTCTAAATAAAGGTTACCTCAATATCAAGTGAATAACTGTAAATAAGTCATTACCATGACGGCTGTCAGATACACCAGTTGGAAGTTTAAGGCTTTAGAAATGGAAAAATACTTGTTGATAAAAAAGATCAAGAGTTGTTTATGGATCAGATATTATAATTTGCCCATCTTCTACAATCCTTAGCATGTCGGCAAGTGGTTGAACAAAAAAAAAATTGCTCAAAAACTACCTCCAGACTTCAATAGATTTGCATCTATTTGTAGAATAGAGCTCAACCTAAGATCCTGAGACCTGGAACTAAAGTAGCAGGTTTACCTGGGATGGAACATAACATTTCATATCTCCAAGGTAAACCTCAATAACACATTCTGAAAACATCTATAATACAGATGCAACAGTGATCATGGGCCTACTACGTGTAAGAAGTAGATTTAACTAACCTTAGAATGAAATGCTCTAACATAATAACCAAAAAGAAGTCTTATCATCCGATAGCATCAATAGAAAAAAACAAGAGACCATCTTATAAACAAAAAAAAGGCAAGAGACCAAAGACAGATACTATTTACCTTTATTTCATTTATAGCGTGCTTTCTTGAAGTGGGAGAGAATCTATTTACATATATCACCTGCGAAACAAGTTCAGTATCCTAATTACAGAAATATATACCAAGCAAGCTGAGGCAGAATAAACTGGATGAAGAATTGGAAGCTAGAATCAAATGAAGAAAGCCTGTGTACACAGTGGCGGAGCCAGGATTTTCAATAAGGGGGTTCAAAATCTAAAAAAATAGACACATGAAGTAGCCGAAGCGGGTTCGACATCTACTATATATACCTAAAAAGTTATTTTAACCATGTATAAATTATATAATTTTCCGCCGAAGGGGGTTCTGAACCCCCTAATAGTAAGGTGGCTCCGCCACTGTGTGTACAAAGGACAAAGCATAAACTATATGTAATAGCACCAATAGGCTAACAAGTAAAAAGAAAATTTGAGATAGTGTTGTTGTGCCCATTACCTGCATAGCTCTGATAATGGTTCCGACGAAAGGCATGGAATCATGGGACTCGGAGGCAACAATTGTTGGAAATAATTCATAGAAAAAGAAGATAGGGTCTATGTACGATACATGATTAGATACAACAATGGGAGCTATCTCCCTTGGTGCGGGTTTTCCTTTTCGTCTTATCCATTGATACCTGGAACAGTAAATAGGAAAGGGAAAAGGAACAAAAAATAATAATTATCGTCAGACACAATGCACGGAGAGAGAATCTAATAAAACAAATTCCTTTAACTTTGACAAAAGTTAACAAGACCTCTTTTAAAATGCACCTACCTGTTTGACTTGGACAGCACAAAATGCCTGACTTATCAACTAACAAGCTAGTATTCACATTGAATACCACAATGGGATTCTACCCCACTTACTACAAGATGAAACCACTAATCTTATAAATCCATGTTACACTAAAAACTGCTACAAGAAACAAAGGGAAAAAGACTAATAGAAGAACTTCAAACTTGGGAAAGGAATACTAAAAAGTTACTTGATCTTTAAAAAAAAGGAATACTAATAAGTTTAATAAGGGTATATTTAATGATCAAAAAATGTCATGCAAGGATAAAACTTATTTAATTGAGTGAACTAGGCCAGTAGTCTCCCTTAAAAACATAAATCTGCCACTAAATTTCACAAGAGTTCCAACACCTGCAAGCGATATAACACCCACAGGTTTCCCCAGAGCTCCAACAACTACGAGCTAAATAATATCCCAGGTTTTTCACCGCCTCCGTCACCATTCACGTCTTCAATAGAGAAAAGAACAAAATCTCAAGCTTACTGTACTGATGTTTTATTTAATCACTTAGTTTCCACTTGACCTCAGAAAAGAAGCCATCTTGAGAAATGTCACTTGAAATGGGGTTGATGAAAATAGTAAACAAAATACCAACAAGCACAACTCATTACTTTTACTGAATAACAAACTTTTCATTTCAAAAAATACTTTTAACAGTCATAATTCAACTGACACTTCAGGTTTGAGTGTTAGTTGCACAAAGAATTTATGGCAATATAGGGGAAAATGTTCAGATAAATGACTGGCATAATGTGCCCATCCAAACAAGAAGTAATCTTGTTCAATTAAAAGAAGGTAACAAAGGGATTTCGATTCCAATTTTATATATATTAACTTTTACCCTTCGGGGTGGCCCAGTGGTTTGGGCTTGAGACTTCCATGTTGGAGGTCTCAAGTTCGAAACCCCTTGCCAGCGAAAGCAAGGGGTTTGCCTTCTGGGTCAAGCTTATCGCACCGGGCTTGCCTAGTGTGGATTACCTCTCCTATGTGGTTTGCGAGCTATTGCATAGGAGCGGGGGTTTTACCCTGTGCGCACCCAAAGGGTAGCGGTTGCGGGTTTCCCTTGTCATAAAAAAAAAAGGTAACAAAGGGATTTCGTCAAAACACTAAGAGCAGGAGAAGGAAAGACATATCTTCACCAAGTAGCCATAGGCCATTAAGAAAAACACAACAGAATAGATATTAACATATCCAGTAAAGAAATGGGAAAACTAGTGAAAAAAGCAAGTCTTTTCAGATCACAAAGTTCTTCCAAGTATCCTATTCTCTTTTTGAGATTGAAAGGATTACTTAATACTAACAGAAGGATGACAATGAACCAACACCAAGAAAGACATAAAGGAGTAGCTGGAAGAGCTGTACAAGGTGAGGAAGGTCCACAAAAGTGGGCCAGAAAAAAACAGGTCTCAAGTTGAAAAAGAGATGAAATACGCCTATGTTTTCAATGAAAGCAACTGTTTGGGAATAAGAGAAGAGTCTAACTCAACTTCAGGAAAAATCTCTGTGAGTTGATTGCCAGAAATGGATGTTAACCACTTATAACTGAAGACAAGAAAGAAAAAAACTACGCATCAATGAGAAGTGAAAAGATTTCAGGGCCTTAAGAAAGGGAAAAGAACTCCATGACTGAAATCAGATGTATGATGTTGGAGTGTAGGTCTTAGTATTCATCCATGCATACAGGTTCATCACCTTGATGTTACTTGTAACAAAATTAAACAAAAGGAAAATCAAAATGATTATCAAGCACTTAGCAGAAATGCCTTTTCAGAAACCTCCCCAATCTCTAGAAATGGAATAGTGTAGCTTGTAGGTTTATACTTACTGCAAGTTAAAGTTCTATCCTGTCCGACTCAAAAGTAGGATAAAATTTTGGTCTTGCAACAATCATAGTACTGTTCCATTTTATTGGGCTTGTCTCAGCAACATATCCAACAGGGGCGCCCATAGGTATCCAATGCAAGTAAATCTAGCTCTTTTGATGATCCACAGGAAGTATTCAAACCCATATCACACCCATCTCCAACCATATGTGTCGAGCACTCATGCATATGAAGGATCGATGTAACAAATGAAGATTCAATGCAATACAGGTGCTATCACAATGACACGGAAAGAGACACAAAGTTACTTAGCAGCTCTATTGAGAAAAAAGTGGATAAATTATTCTCTCAACCTTTTCACAAGTAACCAGAAAATAGACAAACAATATTTTGATCTTTCCACAATTAAGTCTTGCTCAAGAGAGTGACTTTTATCAACACAACTCATGAAATCCTACTCCTTTACTTGGAGAATCTTATTTCATCAAGCAAATTAAACAAAGTAGCATTCTTTTACTGACCAGACCAAATTTACAAGTAAATGATTGAATAAATACCCGAAAGAGAAGAGGATAGTTCGTGCACTCATCCGGGTAACCCACATCAATCTAGACCTCCATTTAGGCATAGGACTGCTTCTATCTTTCCATCCTAGCAAAGCAGTCCGCGTAGCCACATAACCAATCATCAAAGCCAACCCAAAAAGTACCAACCTCACCAAGGTAATCGGCAAACACACAACAATCTTTAACCATTCATAGACCCCTTCAACTCTAGGTGTATTATTCCTAAACGGGTCAACAGTGGTGGATCCGGGCATGTCGAACCTATTCGCTCCAAGAAACGCATATGGGTTATCATCCACCTCCGAAATATGGGTACCCAGATGATCGCCGTTTGATAATTGATGTTGTACCCCATCGTCTTCGACGGTGAGAATCACGTGCGGCTCAGGCGCGTGTTCTTGATCGTCTCCGTTGGATTTGTGTGGGAGGTGATCGGAAGGTAAAAGAGGAGCAAATATAGAATGGTCCGACATTGCCGGAAAAAGATTGCCGGTGGCCGGAAGCGGGGAGGGAGTAGTAGTGAGTAGAGAAGAAGAATGGGAGGGAAAAGGGATGGTGAAAAGGGTGAGAGAGAGAGAGAGAGAAGGGGAAAAGACTGACAAATTAACGATTTATGTGGCTATAAATGCTTTTTTTATTGAAAAAAACGACAAAAAATTCGCGACAAAATCGGACAAATGGGTAATTTCACTTGTTTGGGTGGATTGTTCACATAGGTGGGCCGTGAATAGTGACAAACAAGGGTAAATATTTATTCAACAATAAATCTATTTTCATCATTTAAAATTTACTGGCTATTTACAATTTTATCCAAAAAATAATAAATACATACATTAACTTTATATATTTTTTTTTTATTTGGTATGCTTTTTCGTTAACTAATACCAACAGACCAACATGGATTGTGATGTACTGGTGAAAGTGTTTCAACCTTAATCAGAGGTCTCGGGTTTGAGCCTTGGATATGGAAAAAATTCTATTGGGAGCGCCACCCCCGAATGGGCCCTGCAGAGTGCGATCCGAATTTAGTCGGAGCTCCAATGTGGACTCACAGATTTTAATATATACATTAGCATGATCATAGACATAATTTCCTTTCAAAATCTTTTTTCAAGTTTCTCTGTATTTGTGGAGAGGGTATTTTGGCAAACAAATATTTTTCTTAGAAAATATGTAATTCATATTATTTTTAATAAATAAAAACAAATAGTGCATAAAAAATAATCTTATATCACAAATAATGTCAGAATTACTAATGTCAGTAATATTAATACATTATATTCTATACTATTTTTATACTCAAGTGAAATTGTCCAAATACAGCTACATGTCTCATGACTCCAAGTCTCCAACAAGATAACTTCTATGAAATTTCGTTTTAATGTCTTATATACTCTCCAAATACATTGGCATTTTGGTTCCTTCTTAATATAGCAAAGTAAAAGCTACACAGAGCAACATAAATTTGATTTTAAAAAACTTATTTACGCAATTGAGAATAAAAAAAGAGGAACGATGGGACCTAGAAACATGAAGCTATTTATATACTATAATAATTACTACTACTATTATATAGTTGACATAACATGGTGTGCTCTTGATTAAATAAAAAGGAAAAAGGAAACATCATTATTCTTGTAGCAGTGTGTAAATAACAGAAAATCAAGTTTAGACTAAAAATTGAAAAATAATATTCTTCGCTTCAATTTGTTTGTTTATTTTAATTTATTTAATATAGAATTTAAAAAGTATCTTAAAAATAAAAAATAAATTTTGATTTAAAAAACAAAATGAGGAATTAGTTTTGACGACCTTGTTGATTGTGAAGAATTTTTCATTGTTTAAAATTATTAAACTATTCAAAGTTCGAAATGAATGTTTGATATTTTTTTTTATATTTAACTTTTTTTTTATTGAAATTATATATTTTTAAAAATTATATATATATATTTAAATATTTTTCTTAATATATATGCATTGTCTAACAAATTCAATTAATATGGAACCGATGAAATAAGCAAGATGTAGATTTTTTTTAAATCATGGCCGGTGGACCATCACACGTTACAAAAGTATATACCTAAAGGTTAAACCCATGCCCATCATATTTTAATTAGCCACGTGTGCATTGACGTGTTTGTTAGAGAAATATTTTGATACGAAAATATTTATATTTCTATGCATCATCAAATCAATAAAAAGACACATGAGTGTAATAGATAGAGAAAATACCCAAAAATGATTTATCCTTTTTTAAAAGATGTTATTTCTCAACTTTAAATATTGAGAAAATTAATAAACATCCCTAAAAAAGATTATTAAACGATTGAGCCAGTATTCCTCACATATTTTTTTTATTATTGCCTATTTGTGTGCCTTGTAAAGTTGTAATTATAGAATAATAAAAATAATTAATTCGAGAGGGAGTAATTGAAAGGACAAAAACAGTACGTGCTGAACTTCAATCAAACAGAAATTCGGAGTAATCAACATGTCAACGTTAACCCACCACCTCATGTTATCTGTGGCTCTCCCACATTTTCGTTCTCACGTTACTCCCACGTGGACAATCTTCTTTTGAGAGTATTCTATTCTAAGATTTCGATTAATTCAGATTCAAATTATCAAAAGCTTAATAATTCTCACCTCATTATTAGATACCTACTTTGGAAACTCATTAATCTCAAGTCGAAGGCTTATTAAAGGATGAAACTATTTTTTATTTGTAAAACTTTTATAGGGAGTTGTTTAATACGAGAGATAAGAGATAATAATTAAACAGTAAAATGTATGATTATTTTATCTTGCATTTAATTAAACGTATTAATTAGTTCTAGAATTATTAATCCTTTCATATATACTAGAGAGTCAACCTTAAAATCATCTGTCTATTTGACTAATTAAACTTAGGGGTAGTTTGGTTTGAATTCAAGTTAGAGTGGGATTAGTTATAATGGAATTATTATTATTTTTGTTGAGTGTTTGATTTGTTGTATTCAAAATAATAAATTTTAAGAACAATTTATTTGTTTACAAAAATACTCTTTATGAATGTGAAAAGTGATGTATAAAAAGAGTTTAAAGGAATGTTTTTATCATTTACTTATTTTATCTCGTAATAAGTTATCCCAGAATTACTATACCACCCAAGTGAAGAGATAATTTATCCCGATACTAATTATTTATTTCGGAATAAATTATCATGGACGTGCCAAGCAAACAACAAATTAAGTGGCATTACAACTTAATCCCAAAATTATTTGGTGTTATCCTTTACACCGAGCGACCCCTTAGATATACCCCACATGACATAGCAAGTGTCTCAAACTTTTGTAGGGGCATGAGACTCTTGATGAAAATGTTGAAAACATACAAAATTTGACAAGAATTTAAAAATGTATTTCTTTCAAGTTGTAAGATCAAAAATGTATTTAAGTTCATTTATCAAATAAAAAGATATTTTTAAGAGAATCAATAGTTTAGAAATAAAACTAATAATTGATTGCGAATAGTAATGGTTCCATAGGATAAGTTAAAATAATGAGATTGTCCCCACTTAATGTTATGTCAATTATCTTTGCAATATTTAAAAAAATACAAATCTATTACGCTAACATTTAAACACCAATATTTATGATGGACCAAGAATTAAAAATATTAAACTTTCGTATTCCAATCCCCTCATCCTTGTTGAATCAGTGAAAATATTTATCGACGTTTTTCTCCACAAGTAACTACTTGGGCAGACATGTTCTTGCTCTTTTGGCCAAAAGTTACCAGTGGAAAAAACTAATACCAATAGATGCATGACATATGGTTGCAAGTGAACTTTTAACAGTTGACCACAATTGATCACATAATTTATTCACTTAAACATCATAAGTTGGGATCAGGCGTGGAAAATAAACAAGTGATTTTGGGATCTGTTTGCATTGAGATCCACAAAGAGCATTTGTCAGGATAGTATAATACTGCACCAGAAATTTCTCACCTAAGTTGGTAAGAGATTGGGACTTAAATAATCAGCAAGCACGTGATATTCTTCACTCCCCGCAAATCAATATATTTTCCAACTTTTGGAAGACCCAACATGAAAACTATATGCTATCTATCTATTCTATATATACAACGAATGACAGCTATCTTCATTCTTCCACAACCTGTGCAACTGTTTTCTGTAAATAAATAAAATTAAGTATGGTAGATCTAGTCAGGTCAAGAAAGGAGACACAACATATATCTAACCATTTACCTTGTATTTGGTCGACGTATTGTGTATTGTTATTTTTCCCTCCGCTTGACTTGCAATAACTATAATCGCTTGAAGCCCAAAAATATTTATCAAAAAATGATCTAATCACTGTCGCCAGAATAATAATCACTGTTTCCTGTAATTCCTTCTCCGTTTTGGTTTTCAACCTCATGATCATCCAAATCATTACCGGAATGATCAAATGGTTCTCTTTCTGTAAGGAAGAACCCATCCTCAGAAGGCTTGTAGTTTTGACCCCTCCATACCACAATCTGCTCTTTATCAAATGTCACGAGTATACAAGGAACCAAATCCTGCCATTGACACAAGTTAGCGAACACAGTATTTAGCAGCATGACAATCACTATATTGCCGGCATGTATATCAGAACAATCTTTGAACATCAATTACATCCCAAGTCTTAGTAGCATGCCGATCACTATTTTCATCCAAATGGATATCACAGCATTATTCCAAACATTTAGCTCTTCTAAGTTGAAGTCTTCATTTCAAACAGATGTGAACTGAATGAGATAGAACTAGCTACTGCAGTTCTAGGAATATTAACCAACAACCCCCCCCCCCCCCCCGGCAGC
>NW_006238936.1:1289650-1331589 GCF_000226075.1 Solanum tuberosum | reverse complement strand
TGTGAACAACCCCCCCCCCCCCCCCCCCCCGAGGCAAAGAGCTCTAAAAGTTAACAAGCAGAAGATGACCATGATTGTTTCTTCTGTTTTTCTGTGATTTGGTAATCCCACCCCCAGGGCCAAGAGTGATTTTCACCACTTTCTTCCTTGGTGATTCAGACTCCCTCTCAACCACCACTTCTTTCTATGAGCATACAATAAAAGTGACTTTTGTTTATTCGAAATAAAGTGAAAACTTCCTTATAAATTCTTTCTTGATTTATTTCATTACTGAAAAGGAATTTATCAACCAATGTGTTTATCTAAGAACAAATGGTTGTGGTTTGGAGACTCAATAATGAAGCTCCATGTGGATATTCGGTCCAAGAATCAAAACCCAATCTCTGTAGCAAGCTTATAATTTTACCAGATCCATCATGCTTTGACATTGCCGCCGCTATTGTTGGGTCCAAAAAACGTTACTGTAATGCATACATCTCTCTCTGACAAGTAAAAAAAAATTCACTAATACAATACCAAGTCGGTGTTAAAAGAATACAGTATTACATAATACATCTTTATATTTTTCGTTAAACATTTACAAGTTAAAAATATTATAAGCAGCATTAATAATTATTGAAAACTAAAGTACGAAGTAAGAACAATACACATTTCATCAAGTCAACAAAACATAAACTATAAATTGAAGTCAACTAACATCATTCTTATAAATTACTTACCAGATATTATCTGGAAAAGCCTGGAACTTAGCCACATCTTTAAACATAAATAATTAGCCCACTATATCAGTTAGAAATGAGACCCTCTATCTTCTCTCTTAAGATTCACAGGCACCAAACATATCAAAGTTGCCTCAAAATATCTGATTTTTGGATAATTATGATATCTCTAAATGAGAATATTTGTATCCGGAAAATTTAAAAGAAAAAAATCTGATACGATATCGTTTACCAGGCGTCCACGTATCACACTGGATGCTTGATTACTTGGGACCAATACATAGTTTGAAGTAGTTTTCTTTGACGAGCCTTTTCTCAAGAAAATCCCAAAATAGTCCATTAAGTTTGCTGTTCAATCAAAAATGGTCCTTAATATACAAGATAAGCACTGATAGTTCTCAAGTTCTTAAAAGTTGTGAACACCTAGTTCAACAGAACCCATAATGTTATCAGGAAAAAGGCCCAAAGCCACTCCTTATAGCTTGGAACTTCACTCAAAATAGTATTTAAATATATTAGGTCTACTAGACAACTGTATCTCAACAGATGTTTGGCTGGGAGTTCCTACCACAGCCGCACCCTCTTCAGATTAAATTCGATCATGGATCCTTCATAACAAGAAATTCAACGTGCTGGTTAGAGAAATGAAAGGCTCTCTTTTATCTCATGGAATGTCCCTTTGCCGAGGTTGTGACCTCAACAATGAAATGGGAATGGAGATAAGGGCCTTCAGAGCAGAATGATGAGAAAACAAAAACACTTGGGTCAGACTCAGTGGACGAGGTGTTCTTCATATCTGGTCAGAAAGTTTCTTTCACAAGGTCGGGAAACTTCAAAAGGAACTCACAGCCAACGACCACTGCACCAATGACCGAATTTTTATTGAATGGGCCAGGATCCAAGTCAAATCTTCCCCATACAAAATCCTCAAGTTTGATGAGATCGAATTTGGAAGATCTATATGGCCATCCCTGTTTGGATGGAATCACGCCCCATACACTCGGAAACTCCTTCTGGGTCAGCTTTGCCTATTCCATCCAGCAACGTCACTGGAAAAGTTACCGAAAGCAAAACCTTTGCTCAATTCAAGAAGCACAGGGAAGGCCTCTTTCCTTAAATTGTCAATGAAAGGGACCCGCATGATCAGACTATATCTGACTGGAGGTTTAAAATTCAAATCTCAGCAGTCAAACCCCAATGGATACTAACACAGGTCTTCTCTTACCGCAACCATAATTGTGCCCCAAAAGCCACCACATAAACCCAAATCTCAGGCCCATCCTCTTCTAAACAATTGGGCCAAAAAAGCTTGGAACTTTGGCAAAACAGGGAATCTAAAATTCAACAAACATACTATCCTTGCAAGTAACTTGTTGTACTTAAAAAATAACAGAAACTGTATCTCTTCTCGTAAATCATAGTACTCCACATAAAGATACAAGAAAAACTGTGGCCAATACTAGCATCAAGGTATACCATATGAACAAGTCCAAATCCAACACAAAATAGAAGGAGAAAATCTTACCCTCAGTTTGCAGCCTATTTTCTTGTAATCACTCTTTTGAAGGCCTTTACAATCAATCCGAACCAGCTCCTCAGTGAGAAAAGCATCTCGTACCATTGGTACAAGACTGCCATAGTAACCATTTTTGGCTGCATAGTAGAATACATGTCACATACCAAATCTAGATGGCCTCACCAAACAAAACACAGTTGACAAGAAAGGATACCTAGTTTTGTTAATGCAGGAACAGCTAATCCTCTTTTTCTCATCTCTTTAGTTTCCTCGATACTTAAGCCATCGATAGTAGTTTTTATAAGCCTAGGATATACAGGCTCGTGAGGTTTCCAGAGCATTAAGGGGATAACAGGCCTCTTCTTGGGATGATAATTCCTTCCTCTATAGAGCACAAGTAAACCACCATGTCTGTGGATGATTTTACCAAATGTCTTATCCTAGAAGACATACAAGAACCCACATTACTAATCAATGACATAGTAAAACATAAAAATGAAATTCAAAGATGAGTGGAGCATATCTTTTTAGAGGAAAAAGCCCCTGAGCAGAGTAAATAGATACCTGTTCAAGCAACTTAATTCTGAATAATAACAATAATAAGATGGGATTAAGAAGCAAATGAAGTGGATGAGATTGAATTTGGAGGACGAAGGTACCTCCAACTGAGTGCAAACATTCTTCATATCAACTGTAGGCACGCCCATACATTTTATTCTTACAGCTTCAGAATGTTTCCAGTTATTATGAATATCATTCAACATGTTATGTGTTAAACCATCTCGTCCTGCAAAACAAAAGATGATGGAAATCAGCAAGCAGACATTTGGATAATGTGCTATTATAATCACACTATAAAACTTATGTCCAGTGATATTCAACATCTTTTTCACTAGAGTAAAGAAGGAAAAAAGTGTTTCATGTCATTACAAAGGCTAAAGCCCTAATAGCAAATGGAGGCATGAAGCACATCACATCACTAAATTTCTCAGTCCATGACAGTAAGCTTTAATGCAAATAACAGAAGTAAAGCATGGTTTGCATAATAAAAGAACAGAAGATGTCTCAACACCACTAAATTCCCCAGTCTATGACAGTAAACTTCAACGCTAATAACAGAAGTCAAGCATGGTTTGCATTACTAAAGAACACCAAGGTGTAAAGTTAACAGGCAGTTGCATACAAGAACTTAGAACAACTGGATTTCTGATAGGAATATGTCTAGTGCCTAAATTACTAAATTGTTTCACCAAATGCCCTCTCCAAAAATATTAGGCAATCCATAACTTTTCAGAGCTTCTCTGTTTTTTAAAAAACATCACTCCAGAAAAAAACTTCAGTGATTATTATTTAAAAATCTCCAACCATATAGGATTAAAAACTAATCCTAATACTACATTTGATTCATCGTATCTAGATGCAGCAATACTAAAGCCATCAGAATATTAACACCGACTTCTTTGAATAACCTAATTATGTGTGCTTGGCAAACAAGTTTCATGAAGTGGTTGAGATTGTAATGATCCATCTTCGAGAAAAGAACAAAAGGCAAATGAAAATAAGTAGTATAATAACTCCTGAATTATCAATCTTCCCAAGTTCATTATAAAATGATGCTTATTTTCAAGTCATACATATACAACAGTACAACCATGGCACTTCAATAAAGAATTAAAACCAAACACAACTGAGTACCGCCTTCAAGTCAGAAAACCAGCCCAATCTTTATGCAGAATTTCACTTTCACCTTTCACTTGATGCAATTACAATATGCAATAATGTAAAGCAATACCACAAAGTCTTTGGCATCGATACCATGGCATAATCAAGTTAACACATGGGTTAAGTACCAATTTTTACTTTCTCAATTCCACTTAAAATACTTTTGCAAAAATTGAAATACTACACAATAACAGTAAAAGACAATAAATCAAAGCTCATCTCATCCAACACACTACAGTCTAATAACAAAAGAGATGATTTTTTTTCAAAAAAAAGTGAATACCCAAATTGACTTGCCGCTTGGTTTTATGCCTCTGGCACCTTTCCACAAGAGCTTTCCTCTCCGCATTCGTTAAAGGCTCTCCTTGAATTCTCTCTCTCGCCACTCTTCTCTTCTCTTCCACCGTTTTCTCATCTTCCGGTGACCCCACTTTTGGGTCAACCACAGGTGCACACACTCCAGTCCACACTCTATCCAACTTCCCAGGCCCAAAGGGTGAGTACTTGGGCTCGCGAAGCCCAATGGGCCGTACATCCGTACTACTCTCAGTGTAACTGAAGCGGAAGTCAAAGGGCAATTTGGACTGAAGCGGTTTCTCACCAGTCCGGTCCAGTGACGACGGCGGACGGTACCGGGGTTTGGGCTGCTTCTTTGGCGGTGACTGAGTGGAACTAGGGTTTTGGGGTTTAAGGGACGGCGGGGGTACGAAGGAGTATTTTGAATAGAGATTTGAAGAAGCGGCGGCGGTGGTAGATAAGAGGTGGCGCGTGGTGGAGAGTGAGAGAATTTGGTTTTTCTGGCGGGAGAATAAGCGGAGCATTGTGACGGGTCAGAGGAATTCGGGTAAATTCCCCTCCGAATATAGATGAGGTGATTTGCTTAAAAGGAGTTGGGTGTTTTAAAATTAACAATTAGGACACACACTATCATTTTATTAGAATTCGGGTTTTTTTTTTTAATTTCATATTCGATATCTTCATTGAAATCTGATAAAAATTGAATTTGTATAGAAAAGTTCCACATTTAAATAATACGCTCCTTAACAGAGTTCCTTAGCTCATAACGTAAATATTGCTAGTAACTTCATTCAATTAACATTTCAATGTCTTGTTAACCAATGGAAATATAAGCAATGTGATTTCTTGGGGTATAAAGTTGACATCAAAGCAATTCTAACCTTATTTTGAATCATGTATATTTTTCTATTAAGCTTAATCAAGCATACATAGTTATAATGCTTTACGCTTTAATCCAAAACTAATTGACATTTGCTATATTTTTTTGGTTATTCATTTCACCTATTCAAGCTAATGTGTCTCTAAGTAGGTATGTTCTAAATAAATTCAATTCAAAAGATTTTTTTTTAAAGTAATTAGATTATTTTTATTTTGGTTGTCAACCAATCCTAACACTAGTCCTCTCAGAGGATGATCCAAGATTTGAAGTTTATGAGTTTTTATCATTATCTCAAATTATACATATAAGCTAAACGAATTCCTAAAAATCCGTACCTGAAGAGTTGGATCCACTCCTGTCTCATCTATATCTTTTTAGAACTGAATATGCAATAAAAACTTCTATAAGGGAAGTTAAATTTACTGAGATAACTTATGATAATATTTTATATATATAATTGAGCACAATTAGTTTGAGATTTAGTCATACATAATAAAATGGTTTGATATATTTATCTTTTTAAATCTACTTGTCATCTAGAATTCTAGACCACTAGCGTATTTGCTTCAAGGAACAGTTTTTTCTTTAAAAAAAAGTGTTAAGTTAAGAGAAGTAGCTAGTCCTTTTCTTTAGTGCAAAAGCCATGAATTCTTCCTAACTTTTTGTTTACAAATCGTATTTCTTAAGGCTATTTTCCAAAAAAGAAAAACACTGTAATAAACTAATATATATTATTAAACGGCATAATCTTGCACATAACTAACTTTTATGTACAATTGACTTGTGGTACATTAACAATTAATGTTAGAAGTCCTTAAATATTGAACAAAAAATTAAACTTATTACATATAGTTATGTCATTTGGTTGCCTTTGGATAATGGGATATTATCACAACAAAAAATTTGAAAAATCATACTCATTAAACTTGAAGCTTTTTAACTTTGCTACTAATGTAAACAAAGTAAAAACTTGCATTTAAATCCAAGTTAGCCAGGGTTCCTTGTGTAATGGCTTTTTGGATATCAGCCACATCTTTCCATGCATTACAATTACAATATAATCTCTTTCATGGATATTAATTATTCTTTTGTATATATATGCTTCAAGATTTCAATTTACTTTTAAAAAAATAAAAATTCTTTAGTTTACTACCATTGTTGTTGCTTCCAGTAATCATTGAGCATATTGTATATGACAATTTATTCGATTTCTAGAGTTAGTAGGTTCAGAATGAATATTTGCGTCGATATTGAAAGTTCAGTTGAACCTGTAGAACCGTTCTAAAGTAAGGAAAAATTATTACTCCTTTCATTCTCAACAAGTTGCACATAATAATCAACCAATCTTTATCCATCTTTCTTCTAAGACAACCAATCAAAATCCTCAAAATGAAGTTAAGTTAAAAGTGTCCTTCAGATCATCTTTCTTCTCATTAATTGCTATTACCATTATATTGTACCTAATAATACTTTTGCATGTCACCAAACCTTCCATATCACTAATGACACAAAGACTATTGTGTCTTGTGAAAATGTTGAGGAACAATCACTTCTGTTGGCTTTTATCTTACCAGCTACTACTTCTTACCTTGATCTTGACTGGCATTGAAGCTGTTGAAGTAGATAGAAAAGAAGTACTCTTTTACTATACTAAGCTAGTACTGTGCATTTTCATAATCTTGTTTTTGCTTGTGCTGATCTGCATTGTATTGCAGGACTTTTACATTGTTTTCTTGAAAGATAATCCGGCGAACGAAGAATCTGCATTTCAGAGACATATTGATGTCCTGTCATCTTTAAAGGGAAGGTTAGTTAAATTAGTCTGTCATTCTCTCATGTGATCCAAGAGTAATGCATGTCTTGAAATGAATTTTCTTGACTTGTTATGTTGTAATTTGTACTAGGGATGCAACAGAATCTCATGTTTATAGCTATACAAAAATTTTCAATGCATTTGCAGCAAAGCTATCTCAATATGAAGTTCACAAGTTATCCAGTAAGTAGCTAGGATCCCTCTGCTATAACTTTTGTTAGTCTTTGGCAAATTTCTTTGATGCTAAAAATTGAGTTCTTCTTCTCTAGGCATGGATGAAGTGGCTTCTGTCATACCAAATAGATATAGGAAGCTACATACTACAAGATCATGGGAATTTATTGGCTTGCCTGCAACAGCGAAAAGAAGATTGAAAGGGGAGAGCAACATTATTGTGGGAGTCTTCGATACAGGTTTAATATTGTTTGGATTTTTCATTTTGGCGAAGAAAATAGAGTGCAGCAATCATATTTTCTTGAAAATATTTTGACAGGGGTAACTCCTCAATCAAAGAGCTTTAAGGATGATGGGCTTGGTCCTCCTCCAGCCAAATGGAAAGGAAGTTGTCACCATTTTGCAAATTTTTCTGGATGCAACAAGTAAATTATATATGCCCTTGTCATCAGTTTTGTCTTACACATCATTGACATCCATCTTGGAATCTACTTTTGTTCTAGAAGCATAACATGTAAAATCTAACATAAATAATAGGTAGTTCTGAGTCACACTTAACCAACCAGCCGCGCACAGCTCAAAAAGTGAGTCTGAAATTTAAAGTTAATACCTTCTTATGTTGTCCACATGGTACCCTAGCCTGCATCTGTTCCTCACATGTAGAACATATTACTAAAGAATGTTATTGTTTGTTTTACTAGGATTGAAGACATAGTAGCCTCAGCCATTTCCTTAAATTATTTTTTGATTCATGAATTTTCTTTATCTGTATATCCTAACTTACATAAATGGACCTGCAAGAGATAATTTTTGTGCATGTTTTGTTTTTGTGATCATCAAGCAAGCTTATAGGGGCAAGATACTTCAAGCTGGACAAAGTACCTGATCCAAATGACATAATGTCACCAATTGATGTGCACGGTCATGGAACACATACATCATCCACCCTAGCGGGAAGTATGGTACCTGATGCAAGCTTATTTGGTCTTGCCCGAGGGACTGCACGTGGAGCGGTTCCTTCTGCTAGAGTAGCTATGTACAAAGTCTGTTGGGCGACATCAGGTTGTTCAGATATTGACATTCTTGCTGCATTTGAAGCTGCCATTATTGATGGTGTAGACATTATATCCATCTCAATTGGTGGTCTTACTGGTGGTTATACGACTGATGTGATATCTGTTGGGGCCTTTCATGCCATGAGAAAAGGGATTCTTACTGTGGCTTCCGCTGGAAATGATGGACCTAACCTCAACACTGTCGCAAACCATGCACCATGGGTGCTAACTGTGGCAGCTAGTGGCATTGATAGGGAGTTCAGGAGTAAGGTGTTGTTGGGAAATGGGAGAACAGTCTCAGTAAGTCCTCTACCTGATTAACGAAAGCTTGAATATGCAAAGGAGAAAAAACAAGTCTATTGGATCACTTCTTTAGATCAAAGTTTTACAGTCTTTGGGTGGTTTTATTGCATCCCCTTATCATTTATGCATTTACTCATAGCAGCATTGTGCAGGGGATTGGAGTAAACGCGTTTGACCCAAAGCAAAAATTGTATCCTCTTGCGATGGGAGTTGATATAGCCAAGAGCTCTGATACTCGAGAGAGTTCAAGGTACTAATTAGGTTGCTATTAGGCATATCTTTCTTGGAAGTAGCCTTTCATATAATACGACACTGTCACAGGTACTGTAGTGAAGGATCAATGGACCCTAGAAAGGTAAAGGGCAAGCTTGTTTATTGCCAATTAGGTTCTTGGGGAGTTGATTCTGTTGTAAAAGAACTTGGAGGAATTGGCACTATTATTGAAAGTGATCAGTTTCTTGATTCTGCCCCAATTTTCATGGCTCCTGCAACAATAGTTAACAGCAGCATAGGGAAAAGTATGAATAGCTATATGCATTCAGACAGGTAAAAATGTTATAACCTGTTTAGTCCATTTCCGAACTAGAATTACTGATTGTTATACTTAGTTGTGTGATGCTTTTGAAAAATGCAGATTACCTTCAGCAGTAATTTACAAATCACAAGAAGTTAAGATCAAAGCTCCATTCATCGCATCATTTTCATCAAGAGGTCCAAATCCGGGAACAAAGCACCTTCTGAAGGTAAATTTAGATGGAAGTCAGAGTTCATTGTTTATGTTAAATTTCCAAATTAGCTTTCTGATGCAGCATTGTACAGCCTGACATTGCAGCTCCAGGAATTGACATTTTGGCTTCTTACACCCCCATGAAATCACTCACTGGTCTGAAAGGCGATACTCAATATTCAGAATTTACCCTCATGTCTGGCACTTCCATGTCATGCCCTCATGTTGGTGGTGCAGCTGCCTATGTAAAGTCATTTCATCCTGACTGGTCTCCTTCTGCTATTAAGTCTGCCATCATGACTACTGGTAAATCTACAAAATCTTGTTCTCCACTGTCATTTGGTCTAAAAATCAGTACCCCTAAGCCAAATAGGTAGTGTAGCGAATTAAAGATTAGTCCACTTGAGCATCAAATCATCTAAGACTGCACAACAACAAAATACTTGTCAAGCTGTAGTTTCTAAAATTTTGATCTTTTTCCTTATGAACTTGAAGCAAGATCAATGAGCTCAAAGGTGGACAGGGAAGCAGAGTTTGCGTATGGTGCTGGACAAGTTAATCCGATGAAAGCAAGAAGCCCTGGATTAGTCTATGACATGGATGATATGGGATATATCCAATTCTTATGCCACGAAGGCTACAATTCATCATCAGTCTCCAGTTTACTTCGACAACAGGTAAATTGCTCCACACTGATTCCTGCAACTGGCGAAGATGCTATCAACTATCCCACAATGCAGCTTGGCCTAAAGAGTGATCAAGAACCAACCATAGGCATTTTCAGGAGGAGAGTTACCAATGTTGGCCAAGCCAAATCTGTTTATAATGCAACCATCAGAGCTCCTAAGGGAGTGGATATAACAGTACAACCAATGACTCTCTCCTTCACACGCCCGATGCAGAAGAGAAGTTTCAAGGTTGTTGTGAAGGCAAAACCACTGTCAAATGCTATAATATTGTCAGGTTCACTCACTTGGAAAAGCTCCCGGCACATTGTAAGAAGTCCTATAGTCATATATGATCCAAAGGTTTTTGATTAAGTTGTAATGTGATAATCTCCATGAAAAATGGTACAGAAGAGGCACAAAAGAACATTAAGAAACAGAGATTATAGATGAAATTGAAGGTCATGATGTGACATCTGTGAATAATTCTACATGTATATTCCTTCATATATTACTACTTTTATTATCACTTCTGCAACATTATACATACTACTCCTATTTACTTAGTACTTCAAGAAACAAGTCTGAATTAAGTAGTTGAACACTTGTGCTAGAAATTCATTGGATCGATATATGCCATTTCATACTCGAACTTGCACATTAACCCTTTAGTACAGTGGATCTGATGCAAGCCTTATCTTGAATGATTGCGCGCATAGATTGTTTACCTACTACATTAGTTTTGAACCAATGTAGATCATTATCTATTATCATCACCAAATGGAACCCAAGGTAGGACTGAAAAAATATCTTTTAATAAAACTATTGGTAGAAGTCATCATCTATATTAGGGGAGCATAAAGTCATTTGTTATAAAGCTAAGGACATTTTTTGGGTCAGCATAAGGTGATTTATAAATTAAACTCTTATTAGTAACATATAAAAAGTCATCCAACAAATCTCTATAAAATCTTTTTCTATGTGAGTGCATAGCCAACTTATAATAAAGGAGGAGGGTTACTGTTAGGTTGATATCCAATATAAAACTGGTCCAACTATAATAATTAGTAAATCTTGCAAGTACTTATATCGATGACCTGTTATATGAATATTAAAGATTTATATAGTTGACCTCGACTAATCAAAATATATATGGAGAGATATATAAGTGATTACTAATCCACAACTTTAAATAAACATACAAAAAAGTAGTATGCACACACAGCCAACAAGAGTCAGATACAGAATGATAGGCCACCACAACCAATAGTGATATCTTGAAACACTTCCAATTCCATGTTTTTTCTTTGTTCAGCAATGCAACAAATTCAGCATAAAAGAAAGGGAATATAATTTCTAAGTGGACTGAACAAAATATTACTTCAATGATTGTGTGCAACACTAAACAACCCCACTATAGTGTCTAGTGTTAGGTATATATCATCTAGATCTTATTCTGCAATAAAATTCAACTTATATATACTCGCCTTTACGCTCTTTTATGTCACTTAACAGATAACTATAAGTAACCGCTTGTGAAAACAAAATTAGTAACTTTATGGTAGACAACCTGTTACAACAAGATAATATAAAAATTGGTTACACTAGCTAGCATATATATGTATTTTAAGTCGAGCCGAGTATTTTATCTATTTTTATTTAACTCGTTTTTGATCGGCTCATATTCGATTCGACCTGGGATGAGATGCTTTTGGCAGCCGTGCAATGCAAGAAAAGTGCCAAAGATAGCATTTATGCAAATGATGAAAAACAAAAGAATGGGTTAGATTTTAGGTGCACCAACAAAATTATGGTCCAAAAATCAAGAGCCTTCTTTTATTTTGGCAGCACTCACATTTTTCAACTCTAGAGTAACTGAACAAGCATGTTAATTTTGTACTTTGTTCTATTCGGTGCCAAATGCCAACCATACCATAAGCAGTGGCGGATGCAGAGTATGATGTATGCGATTATGAATCTAATTATTATTGCATATTAACTTGAGATTGTTGCAAAATTCATAAATTTCAAATTTGAATCTGACTGCTCTAAATTTTTATTACCAAGCCATGGGGATTTTTGCATTAGGCATTATATAAAGCATTGCATTTATTTTTTTACCGACACAAAGAGGCAACACGGTTTGTTGCTTGCTTGCTGTTCACCATATATATCTATAAAAAATGAAATCTTGAAATTAAAGTACCATTTATTACACACAGAAGATATTAGTAAAATACAATTCAAGCAACAGAGGTCAACAATAACTATACAGATTTTCAGCCGTATTATTGGTTACAAGTAAGAATGCAAGCTATTGGGAGCTGACCAAAACCTAACATGTAATGTTTTTGCCACCACACATGATTGATTATATCTTACATTTTTGGTTGGTCACAACACAAGAAAAAAAAACAATCGACAAAGATTGTGGTGGAGTGGTAATATAAGTACTCATTCATTTTTAATTAGAAGTCTCAAATTCGAATCCCCTAACTACGGAGTCGTTTTTGTTAGGAAGCTAACATAAATTTAAATTTAATCGAACTTTAATATGAATACCGAATATTACTGAGCGGGAAAAGAAGAGAAAAAAGGAAACAGCAACACCACTAAGTCAAACATATAATACAGTTACGAAACAGCAATTGGATTGCTACATTTATGAGGGACGTCACCGAATGTCTTTCCGGCAACTAATCTTTTATCTTTAAGCAAAAATATTATATGTATTAACCCATTTTCAAGATAGGAGTGGAGCCAATATTTTTAATTTATAAATTAAAATTCACAATTATTTTTTTCTTATTATATATAAAATAGATTATGCATACATATCAAAAGTTTTTTTAACTTAATTTAAGGATTGAGCCAAAAATATTATGTTCGGTAGGACTCATAACTGGTGTTCAATGTTTGGATAAAAATCGATCCAAATCGAAAAACTGAACCAAACTGATTTTTATTTGGGTTAGGTGTGGTTCGGTTTTAGATTTTTAAAAATCGATAGTATATGGGTTGGTTATGGTTTTGTTCGAAAAAACCCGAAGAAATAATCGAATCGAACCGACAAATTATATACATTTATATTATTAATATACATACATAATATATTATTTTTATAAACAATTTTAAAGATTGTTTTCATCAAAATTTATTTATAATTTACTTATGAGGAAAAATGTCCAAGGTGAGGATATTTTATCTTATTTGGTTTTATGTATATGAGTGTGTCTATGACGATTCTTTATAAGATTGAAAATATCACTTTCTCTTTCTTCTAGGCTAAAATAATGAATTTTGAAGCTTTAGTCAGAGTAAATTCAATTATTGAAATTTTTGTAATGTCAGTCATTCTAACTATTTTCATTTTAAATGGATTGTTGTTACTTTTTTCATGTTTTGAGTGAATTATTTCTTTTATTTTTGTCTATGGTTAGTAACCGAATAACCAAACCGAACCGAACCAAAACCGATAACAACCAAACCGAAAAATATATACTATATTTGGTTTGGTTTGATTTTGATAATTTTAAAACCGATTAAGTTGGTTTGGTTTTGGTTTTAACCAATAACCGATCCAAACCGACCCGTGAACACCCCTAACTACAATGGTAGTTCTGATCCTGATTCAAGATAGTACCATATCCTAGTTTATGTACACTTTCCGTTTTAATTTATTTATCTGATTTTGACTTGATACGAAGTTTAAAAATATGATTATTATTTTTTAAAAATCTTGTCTAAATATATGTACAAGAATCTAAAAAGATAATAATATGAACAACATGAAGCTAAGTAACTTTTTTTTTTCTTTGGTGGGGTCTAATTATTTAACAATTATTTTTAGTATCACCATTTTTAAGTGACCCAATGAATAAGAAATACAACTTCTTTGAACAATGATTGCACCAAAGTATTTTTATATATATAGCACTATAGAAGTTCCTAAAAGCCAGCATTATTCATCATATCTCTATTTCCTCTCAATTGTTTAAGCTGTTTTTCCACCTTTTTTTTTTTTTTTTAAAGTTTGCTTTTAATTTCATTTTTCTTTATTGCTAACTAGCAAAAATAAAGTGCCACAATTTGTCACACTCTTTCCCTTGGCCTATTTAAATTCTCCATCAACCTTTATCATTCCTCAGTACTTGAGCTGAATATCCCAAAACAAAGGTATGTTTTCTCCTTATATTCATGTTTACAACACCATGCACATTATAACATTCCAATATATGTACACGAGAACTAGTGGCGGATTCAGAATTTAAAGTCAGTCAATTCTGTTTCTTTTTTATGTACATGTTTTTATATCTTTTTCTTAGGTAGTACACATGTAATTACGCTGTCGTGTCTACTCCAAATTCGCTATGGCACACAACTTAATTATTAGGTAGACAGACCTTTTAGGTAGAAATTAAATACATGTACCAGTTTCCTTTATGCTCTAAATATACGTGATATATAAAATATTTCACGTCTAAATAGTACAAGTTAGTTTTGCTTTAATAGCTTCACATTTTCAACCTTAATTAGATGTAGTGGTTTGTGGTTGAAGTTATTGCTTCACGAGTATGGCTTCAATTTAGGGGTGGGGCATAAGTACCGGAAAAACAAAAAACAGGACCAAATCGAACTACTTCGGTTCTTCAAAAGTTTGATTCTTCGGTTTTTGGTATTTGGTGTAAGGGTCTTGAAACTTTGATGAACCGAATTTTTAGTAATTTATTTTTATTTTTAAATAAAAATAGAATACTATATTTTTTTTGACATTCAGATGGTAATGTCATTGTCTTGTCACTTTTAGAGTGCATTAGTTTTAGCTTTTGCTCACAAGAAGTGACTGCAATTCAAAGTACTCTGTTCATGTAATTAAAACCTACAAGTATGAATGCTTTTGTATTTGTACGGATCGGAGTATTTAATATTTTCATCGGCTCAAAACCAGAAACGGAGCTAGATGGGGTTCGTGGTTTCGGACAAACCTACTAGCTTTTCTGTAGACCCTATATATGTATTAAAAAATTAAATAAATATATATGTATATTAACTTGTGAACCTCCTAACAAAATTGAGTGAAAATGCCGTTTACACTAGTTATGTGGGTTCAAACCCCACTATCAATCTTTTGTCCTAAAATTTAGAACCCCCAAACTCTTCCGCCTCTTCTCAAAACATATTATAAATAAAGTGTTGTATGTATGAACTTTTCTCATATTTTTCTAATTTTGTCCCCTGTTTGGCCAGTGAAGATGAACTTCAGAAACTGCATGTTTTTGTTAGCATGTACAGTTTCAGTGATTTCATCTACTTTAGCAGAACAAGACATATATGTTGTTCATATGGACAAGACCAAAGTCAGATCATTAGACAGTAATCTTGGGATTTCCAAAAGATGGTATGAAGATGTTATTAGTTCTATATCTGCTGATGATAGTGAAGAGGAACAAGAAGAAAAGCCTCCTCAGCTTCTCTATGTATATGAAAAATCCATTTCTGGTTTTTCGGCGAAACTCTCCAAGAAACAACTTGAATCACTAAAACAAGTTGATGGATTCCTTACAGCTGTGCCAGATGAAATGTTAAGTCTACACACAACTCATTCACCTCAGTTTCTTGGGCTGAAAAGTGGCAGAGGACTTTGGAGTGGTCCAAATTTGACCTCTGATGTGATCGTTGGGGTGATCGATACTGGAATTTGGCCTGAACATGTAAGTTTCCGCGATTTTGGCATGCCACCGGTGCCTTCTCGTTGGAAAGGCAAATGTGAAGCCGGAACAAAATTTGCGCGATCAAATTGTAATAGGAAGATTATTGGTGCAAGGATTTTTCCCAAAGGATATGAAGCTGCTGCAGGGAAAATCAATGAAAAAGAGGATTATAGATCACCGCGAGACTCACAAGGACACGGAACACATACTGCTTCAACAGCAGCTGGAAATCTTGTCAATGGTGCCAACCTTTTTGGTTTGGCTAAAGGGTTGGCTGGTGGTATGAGCTATGGATCAAGAATTGCAGTTTACAAAGCTTGTTTCATGTTAGGCTGCTCAAGCTCTGATGTTTTAGCAGCTATTGATCAAGCTGTTATTGATGGGGTGGATGTATTGTCACTTTCTTTAGGAGGCTTGCCAAAGCCATTTTATGTAGATAATATAGCTATTGCTGCATTTGGTGCAGTCCAACATGGGGTCTTTGTTTCATGTTCAGCAGGAAACTCAGGGCCTTTGAATTCAAGTGTTGGCAATGCAGCACCATGGATTATGACTGTTGCTGCAAGCTCATTGGACCGCAGCTTTCCAACTACTGTCAAGCTTGGAGATGGACATGTTTTTAAAGGGGCTTCATTGTACACAGGCAAGCCTACAATGCAATTGCCACTTGTTTATGGAAGAACAGCAGGTGGGGAAGGAGCTCGATTTTGCACCAATGGGACACTGTCTTCAAGATTAGTCAAAGGCAAGATTGTTGTCTGTGAGAAAGGAATCAATGCCAGAGCTGAAAAGGGAGAGCAAGTGAAAATAGCTGGTGGAGCTGGAATGATTATGGTAAATAGAGTTGACGAGGGCGATGAACTTTATGCCGATGCTCATGTCCTGCCTGCCACATCCTTGGGAGCTTCAGCTGGCATTGCTATCAAGAAATACATTAACTTGACAAAAACAGCCACAGCTTCAATCAAACTCAAGGGGACAGTTTATGGCAATCGCGCACCAATAGTGGCTGCCTTTTCCTCAAGAGGACCTAGTGCAGCTGGACCGGATATTATCAAGCCGGATGTTACTGCTCCAGGTGTGGACATATTAGCTGCCTGGCCTCCAAATATCAGCCCATCAATGCTAAAGAGCGATAAGAGAAGCGTGCAATTCAACATTCTTTCTGGAACTTCCATGTCTTGCCCTCATGTCAGTGGACTAGCTGCATTGCTTAAATCTGTCCATAGAGATTGGTCACCAGCAGCAATCAAGTCAGCACTAATGACAACTGCTTATACCCTTGACAAAGAAAGAACTCCAATTGCAGATGCTGTTTCCGAGACTTCAATATCAGCTACACCATTCGTCTTTGGCTCAGGACATGTTGATCCTGAAAGGGCTTCTGATCCAGGCCTTATCTACGATATCTCAACCGAAGATTACCTACATTATATCTGTAGCCTAAACTACAATTCTTCCCAAATAGCCCTTTTGTTGAGAGAAAATTATACTTGTCCTAGTCATTCATTTCAGTCACTTGGTGATCTAAACTACCCTTCTTTCGCTGTACTTTTCGACAGCAACAACCAACATCTGATCCAGACATTTAAAAGAACTGTGACAAATGTTGGGACCCCCAGGAGTACTTACAGTGTACAAGTGAAGACACCTTATGGAGTATCAGTCACTGTGAAGCCAAAAATTCTGAAATTTCAGAAAAAAGGTCAGAAACTGAGATACAAAGTGAGGTTTGTTACAAGGGGAAAAAGGAGTCCTGGTGATTCAACATTTGGTTCACTGACTTGGATTTCAAGAACACATATAGTTAGAAGTCCCATTGCTGTCACTTGGCAGTAACTCAAAGGGGTAAGTAAATTTGATGACAGCATCCAATTCTTGAAACTGTCAATGTATTCTTCTGAATAAACTAACTATAGTATAATCAAATACTGTATTGCAGTTTCAAAGAAAAAGAAAAAAGTTAACCTTATTGGCCAAAGGAGGAGCCTAACACTCTGAAACATTCAAGGGACTTTCTTTATTCTATTTGTGTCATTTGAACTATTTCCCTATAGGGTCACTCGATCTTATCTAAGTATCACGAAAGTTGCTAAACTATTTTTTGTCAATAAAATGACTCAATTTTACCTTGAGTAGACATGATAGAAATGGAACTTGCTTAAACTTTGTTGTTCTCCATATTTTTCCTAACCATTGTTATCGACACTACTATTAGCTATAACCATTAGTCACCACAATGATCAATCATCCAACATCAACCATCACCACTGCCACTAACTACCAAAAACCATAGCTAACAATTATTTTTCTATACTTTGTTGATAATATTAGATTGCTAAGTATTTTATTTGAGTTTATATTTATTAATTTTAATAAAAACAAATTTCTATATTCAGATGAGAAAGTGAATGTTATTACATTATTTATTCTTCAAATTTTAGTATTATTTCTGAATAATCACTAGATGTTTAATGCTGCAGCACGGGCCAAACACGTGATTTGGAGTACTTTTGACATCAAAATTATAAATTTACTGCTGCAATCAAATTTCTTAAAGGAACATTGAAAAGGAACCTAATTAAACAAAGATTCTCATTAAACATCTATACTTCCTAAGTTGTACAAACTTCATTAGATGAAGTCAAAATCTTGTAGACCAACATGACCTTACTTCCAGTACACAATTTCCTCCATCCATACGTCTCTTCATCATTTGGTATTTACCTATTTGCAACAAAATATTATAAAAGCCTTGAGTGCATATAGTTGTGTAAATGGCTGACAAATATCTTTGAACAAACTTTAAATGAAACCAACAAATTCAAATATAATTGCAAGTATATTTTCCCAAATTTCCAGCACAACTACATATTTGATGCAAGTATATTTGTACCAACGATGAATAGATTCAAACTATGATTGCAGAATTAATTTCCTAAGTGGTCATTAAAGTTCATCAAATTAATCACTTTCTCTTAATTGGAATCAAATTATTCAGTTATTACATTGTCTCATAAAAAAAAAGAATAGCCATGAAAATCACAATCATAAAACAGAAGGACAAAAATCTTTTCAGTTATAACTGACATGAACATTGCCTATCAATCCCAAAATTCCAACAAATTAAATAAATGTTCAAATGGTCCAAGTAAAATAAATGTTCATAATCCCAAAATTCCAACGAATCTCAAATGAAATGAATTAGCATAAAACTCTGTAAGAACAAAGAGAAAATTGAATGATAGGCCTGCCTTGGTTAGAGGCATAAATAAAGCAATTGGAAGAAATGAAAATAAATCAGAATTCGGTTTATTTCTGCTAAAGGAGAGTCCAATCAATTTTTTATTGAAGCAAAATTATGAATAGAAATGAAAGCAAGAATAAAGTGGAGACTCATATTAATCATCAGTTGGTATGTAAACTGGAAGATCTAATAAATTATTTTGAAAAAAACAATCTGCAATGTATAACTTTCAACAACAAAAAAAAATTAAAGCAAAAAATGGCAAAATACTCGCATGCAAGAACTTTGAATAGCCAATTTCATACAAGTAAAGCATTCTTCTAACTTGGATATTTGCTTTTCTCCACTATGACCAAAATCGTTGAGTGAAGCTCAAACCTCGGCCTCAAATCTGATTTCAATTTTTCAGATCTCCATTTTCCGTATACAATTCCAAGTAGATTTGAGTTCTTTAGATTAAAAAGAAAATAATAAGAATGTTGGAATTGTGAGTGGTCTTCTATGGCTTGTGTTGTGCTGTGGAGAAGATGGACACAGTAATGACAGACAGAGAGGCAAAAACAGGTTATAGAAATGACAGGTAGCACAATAGAGTATTAAATTTTATTCTCATACCATACCCACTCTTCTAATATACTACTCCCTCCATCCCATTGTATGTAATGTAGTTTGATTCGGCACGGAGTTTAAGAAAGAAATGAAGACTTTTAAAATTTGTGGTCCAAAATAAATGATAGAAATTTGTATGGCTGTAAAATCAATTTCATTAAGGGTAAAATAGACATTTTATAATTAAATTGTTACTAAATATAGAAATGTGTCATTTTTTTTGGCACTGACTAAAAAGAAAAGTGAGTCATATAAATTGGGACAGAGGGAGTAGTAGAAAAGAAAAGAAAAATATGTATATTTAAATTCAAACTTTTTAATCATTACAAAGAAAATGCAAGCCTAATACACTTCGATTTGGCTTTTACAACTTATCATATTGACCGTTGATTAGCCTAAAATAAAGAAAAGCCCACATATTCATAAAGTAACGTTACCATTACACCACTTAGTTAATTTTTAAATAATTTTAGAACCAAAAGTAAGAGCTAAAAGTCTAAACTTGGTTGAACTCATCAATAGTTAGATAATCTAACTTGTTTAACACTCTAATTAAAAACTAAAACTACAATAATCAATTAAGTTAAGTGGTTTACCAGATTCTTGAACAAGTGACGCCATCACAAGACAAATCTAAAGATTTTATAATGTGACAAAATTAAACTCAATACAAAATTCTCATACTTTGATTTTTTAATCGGTATAAATTTGTTATTTAACTTGATTTTAAGTGATATTTATATTATTTAATTTTGAGTGTTTACAAATAGATATTCAAATAGAGTATGAAATTGAAAAAAATAGACGCACGGGTTCTACGCGACATACATGCATAACGTCACATAGGACACGTATATCTATTTATTACTCCTTTCGTTTCTTTTTACTTGTCAAATTTTGACTTGACACACCTATTGAGAAAATAATGATTGATATAGTGAGTTTAATATTTTATCATTATTAATTGATAGAGTCCCAAATATATTTATTCAGTACATTTTTCAAAAACATTAACTCAATGTTAATAAATTAAAATATAATTTAAAAAAATGTCTTTTCTTAATTTGTCAAAAATGATAAGTATAAAGAGAAATCAAATTAGAAACTATTTGACGAGTAAATAGAGATGGAGGAAGTATTCAACTGTATATAAATTTAAGTGTTTACGCACATAAAAAATTAGAGAACTATATATAGGTAAGTTGAATCCAAATTAAATGACATTTATTATGCCTTTTTAATGTTATTATTTGTAATTTCTTCTATTCTTGTATGAAACTGCCAGCAATGACGCTGTTAAGTGAATTGAAATGTGCAAAGTAGCAGAAAAAGTCTCTCACCGTCAAAGAACCTTTCGGTCTCTGTCAAGATAACGGCACCCACCCTGAATCCCTGTCATTCTTCAATATCTCCGAAACACCTTACATACACGCACAAATTCGCCATTTTTGTGGCACAAAGTTCAATTGCTGTCATTTTTGGGAATCTTCTCCTTCTCACCTGATCCTGCTATTCTCTGTGATCTTTTTCTTTTAAGTAATTACTCATAAGGTACTTTCTTTTCTTGATCTTTTGCGTTTCATTGCTGAATTAGCTTCTATTTTTTCTTTCACATTATGAATATATTTTAAGATTCAAGGACCCCATTTGATGAAATCGATTTCTTCACATGATCAATTTTATGTATTTCGTCTAGAACATCTATCTTTGGTAATCCCCTCTTCCTAAAGGGGCAAGGAAGTTTGTTTAAGCCTTGTTTCTTGTAATGGTGTGTTGAATTTGGGTAAAATTCAGGATCTTGGAAAGACCCTCTTGTTTCTTGATTCATTGGTTAGGTTTGATCAGTTTGTATGTTAGTGTACACCAAAGAACAAGAATAGTGCAACCTGGTAGTGTGTACTGATGGACAATTATAACAATTCTTCACATTCATACCCATATAACACTGGTTATGGGTACCCTCCACCACCTTCAAATCAACCTTACCCCCCTCCCAGTTCTGGTGCTTATCCTCCACCAGGTTCTGGTGCATATCCCCCACCAGGTTCTGGTGCATATCCTCCGCAAGGTTCTGGTGCATATCCCTATCCACATCAATCCCCTCAATATCCTCCCCCTTACAACACACAACATTCTGGTCATTATAACTATCATCCCTATCCATCAGCTCCATCAGCACCTCCAGCGCCCACTCTCCATCACTCCAGTTCTTTCGACTATGGTTACCCTTCGCCATCACCTGGTGCCTCTCCTCCCTATCCACCCCATGCATATCCACCTCCCCCAACATCTACTGTGCCTATTTCTGAACATCAAGGCGGTTACCAATATGCTTCACCTCAGCATTATCAACATTCCTGGCCAGAAAGGCCTTTGGAGAGCCAACCATCCAAAGTTCATGACTCTCTCCAGCGGCAGGATAGTGTTTCATCTATTAGTAGTTCTGGGGCAAGCTATGATTATGGTAAAGATGACTCCTCCACTCGCCCTTCAGCTTATCCACCAATACATGATCTCGTTGCAAATATGAATTTGTCTGAAAATCACCCTTCACATTCTTCTCCTCCTCCCCCTGCATCAGCATCAGTTCCTAGTTCCCCTGCAACTTATCACTTGGGGCCAAACCCTGTTCCCGCAAAGTACAATGCTCAAGGGAATATTTATGGACACCCTAATTCATCCTTTTCAAGGTGGGAAGCTGAGTCAGCAAAACCAACCTATCCAACTTCATGTGCTGAACCACAGAGTACTCAAGCTATGCAGGTTGTGCCATTCATGCCTTCTAAAACCTCTTTAAAAGTTTTGCTCTTACATGGAAATCTGGAAATTTGGGTATACGAAGCAAAAAATCTCCCAAACATGGACATGTTCCACAAAACCATTGGGGATATGTTTGGGCAAATGAGTAATAAGATTACAAGTGATCCATACGTCTCAATTAATGTAGCTGATGCAACGATTGGCCGGACTTATGTCATAAACAATAACGAAAATCCCGTGTGGATGCAACATTTTAATGTCCCTGTTGCACACTATGCAGCGGAAGTACAATTTCTTGTCAAGGATGATGATATAGTAGGTTCTCAGCTTATGGGGACAGTGGCTGTCCCGCTAGAACAGATATATGGAGGGGGTAAAGTAGAGGGGTTCTTTCCGATCCTGAACAGTAGTGGAAGACCTTGCAAGGCTGGAGCAGTTTTGAGGATATCAGTCCAATATTATCCAATGGATAAATTAAGTATTTACCATCATGGAGTTGGTGCTGGTCCTGAGTATTATGGGGTTCCTGGAACTTATTTTCCACTGCGGATGGGTGGAACAGTTACTCTGTATCAAGATGCTCATGTGCCTGATGGATGCCTTCCAAATGTGATGCTTGACTATGGAATGCAATATGTACATGGGAAGTGTTGGCGTGACATCTTTGACGCCATACGCCAAGCCCGACGGTTGATCTACATTACAGGTTGGTCAGTATGGCACAAAGTCAAACTTGTTCGAGATGATGCTTCTGTTGAAGGTTACACTCTAGGGGATCTTTTAAAGTTAAAGTCACAAGAAGGTGTTAGAGTGCTGCTTCTAATATGGGATGACCCTACATCAAGAAGCATCCTTGGCTATAAAACGGTAAATGATAACATAATTATTTTAAACTTCTGGCTTTTTTATTAATACTCAAGCATCATCTAAATATTAGATTAAATTTCAGTGTCTTAGGTTGTTATCAACAACATGCCTCAGATATAGGTTTGTTTATATTCCTTTTCCAAACAATCATTTAAAATGTCTGGAGAAAAGATTATGTGAAATCGTACATGTATCCTATACACACATCATCTGCTTATATGCCGTTAGTTACAGTCAAGGGCAAGTTTATCTTTTTTCAGCCTGTAAAACTAGTGCATCAACTAAGACAACTGGAAAGAATCCATGTCCTGGACGTGCAAGGTAGATTGTGATTCTGTTATACTTACAGCCTATGCATATCTTGATATCCATTTATTTCAGTAAGATTATTTGATGATGGACTTCTATTTTAGCATTTTTCAGCAATGCTAATAGGTGGTGGCACTCTAACCAATTTCTGTTTTTATCTTGCTGTTATTTGCTGTAGATTGTCCCCAAAGGCGTCATTAATTGTAGTTTCTAATGCTTAACTTTGAGCTGCAGGATGGTGTTATGGCAACCCATGATGAAGAGACTCGCAGTTTTTTCAAGCATTCTTCTGTGAAAGTGCTGCTTTGTCCTCGAGTAGCAGGGAAGCGCCACAGTTGGGTCAAGCAGAGGGTAAGTTAGATTTTGACATTTCTTTCCATGGTACTTTGTGTGGTAAGTTATATGAGACCAGTTATCAAAAAGATTTACTTGAGATCAGTAGCCCTGCAATTCTAGTTTAGAATTATTGCCATTGAGCATCATTCACTGTTTTAATACATCTAGAAATGTTTATACTTGCATATTTGTTTTTGAATTAGCTTCCTTGTTCAGTGGATGGATAACTTCCTTTTTCCATACTGTTTTTACTGAGCTTATAGTTTCTCCTAGTATTAATCCAATATCGTCTTTTGTATGCGAGGACCATCTAAGTAATAACCCCCCTCCCCCCAAAGTAAAGTTTGTTCGAACTATAAATCTCGTTTGACTGCATTTCATTTCTTCCTTCCCTCTATGTTTCTTTGCTGGTATGTTCTGGTACCAATCATTGAAGGTGTGCCCCGAGTCCCTTATCATGTGGATAGAACAATTTTGTTTGATATTATTTTTGTATGACATGCCTCTTCCCAGTATATTAAAAGAGTTGAAAACTTTTGCTCGATACCACTAAGGTACATTTGATGATGTCTGATGCTGTTATATTGCTGGACTACTTCAATTAAGTTAATTATCTTAAATACTCCATAAGACTAATCTTTTGTGAGTTTTGGTCTGCAGGAAGTTGGAGTAATTTATACACATCATCAGAAAACTGTGATAATTGATGCTGATGCCGGCAACAATCGAAGAAAAATTATAGCATTTGTTGGAGGACTTGACTTGTGTGATGGGAGATATGATACTCCGGAACATCCTTTATTTCGAACATTAAAGACAGTGCACTCTGAGGACTATCATAACCCTACTTATGCTGTAACTTATCATCCTTAATATCCTTTTGCTTGTTTTCAGAGACATTCATTGCCGTTGTTAATTTTCTGATTTTGCACTGCATATTCGAGTTATATGAACAAGTATGACAATCTTCGCAATGAGTTTTTCTTGGGTACTTGCAAGTTCTAACTATATAGGATTTGTCAGTAATACGGACAGTACAAAACTTGCTTATTTTTTAATTCTTTAGGATTCTCTTACCCCAAGGTATCAATACCTTTCTTCAATATCTTTGAGCTTGGCCAACCCTAGCTATTGTAGAAATAATGGGTGTACATATCTACAATAGTTGGAGTATTTTTTTGTGTGTGAAACTGAAGCAGTTTAGGTTTTCAACTAGTGAATCTCGTCTTCCCCTATTTTGATGTCCCTGTTCAACATGTTAAATGAGAACCATTTTTTTCACTGGAGTAATATAAGATCTGACTCTTCGTCCTTATTTCCAAATAATATTAGAAATACATTTTCGACTACTATCTTAATGACCATGTCTGGTCAAAGTACGGTCTAGCATTTAGAAAATTGAAGACTGTGATTTAGACCAATACTGTTAAAAGCTTATACCATTTTCAACCTTAAGATCAGATTAAAAAATTTGGCCAAACGAAGAGAATGAGACTTATCTTTCTACATCTTTCTCTGTTGACATTCAGTTTCTTGCCTTAGTACTTATCCTTAGTCTATATAATTCAATTTTGCACCAGGAGAAGATTTTACATACTGATCACTAGTGAACTGCATCAACTTAATTTGTTTTACTAGGCTTTACAATCACAAGTTGAAAAATGCATCTTCTGATGAAAACTTTTGTCTTATTACTTACCTTTCATTGTGTTTTTTTCCTTTTTGATATATTTCTTGGATGAAGAAGTTGTCTTCTCATCAATTATCCTTTCCCCCCTCAAGTAACATGTTTCTTAGATAGTAATCCATACCTGTTCTTAACAGGGGAGTGTAGCTGGTTGTCCAAGAGAACCATGGCATGACTTGCACTCTAAAATTGATGGTCCAGCAGCATATGATGTTCTCACAAACTTTGAGGAACGCTGGTTGAAGGCTTCAAAGCCTCATGGCATTAGAAAGTTGAAGACGTCTTTTGATGATGATTTGCTTCAAATTGGAAGAATGCCTGAAATTGTCGGTATTTCTGATGCTCCATCTGTGAGTAGTGATGACCCTAACGGTTGGCATGTACAGGTTGAGTGATTAACTTAATATCAACAGCTTAGAAGTTTAATTTGTGTGTTGTCTTTGATCTTAGAGTCATATATTCTTTTTTCAATCATTAAGCAGATATTTCGTTCAATTGACTCGAACTCGGTCAAAGGCTTTCCAAAGGATCCTAAAGAAGCTACAATGAAGGTGAGAAAGATAGATGGAAGGATTGTTTGCGTGCCCCAAAACATATACTCCTTCTATCCCAATTTATGAGATGCATTTTCTTTTTTAGTCTATCCGAAAAAATGATACCATTCTATATTAGAAACAATTTAACTTGAAACTTCCATTTTTCCCTTAATGAGGTAATTTGTACCCACACAAATATTTATGGCTTGTTTTAGACCACAAGTTCCAAAAGTATTTCTTTCTTAAACTCGGTGCATAGTCAAAGTGCATCACATAAGATGGGACGGAGGGAGTACTTATTTACTAATTTAAAGTAAACTCGTTTTTTCCCATCTTTTTTTGCAGAACTTGGTGTGTGGTAAAAATGTACTTATTGACATGAGCATACACACAGCATATGTGAAGGCTATTCGTGCTGCACAACACTTCATTTACATCGAAAATCAATATTTCATTGGTTCTTCATACAACTGGACTCAACATAAAGATGTTGGTGAGAAGCTGTTTTTATGCTGTGTATAAATATTTGCCAATTTCTGAATACATCGAAAAATCAAATCCATTATTGTCATTTGCTACTTACTATAGAAAAGCCGTCGGAGTAGATTTAAAAATTTATTATTCATGCTCAGTGGAGGCAAAAACATTAGGTGAATTCTTCTCATATGTTCCAACCCTTGGTTGGCAAAGTTTGTCGGTGCCTGTGCTGGTGGGAAGTAGGCACCCGATAGAATAGTTGAGCTATGCTCAAGCTGGCATGGACACCACCGTCATCATGAAAAGATAAAAAATACTATTCGTGGCCTATTTGCATCTCTGAGTAGTAGATACTCCTACTTTGTCACAATAACTTTCTGGTACCTTTACATCCTTGCTACCCACTAATGGATCCAATGTCAAGCTCATTCCTGAGTTTCAAGTCCAATCAACTGCATATGCAGAGGATTCTTTGGGAGGACAGCTCACTATGTGGGAGACAGTGGGTCTTTGGCACACTGCAAGGATAGTGAAGGAACTAGCTGGAGATATAAGAGTTTTGGCAACAAATAATGGCTGGGTTCGTGCATAGGTTCTGCAAGTTTTTGTCTGTTTTTTTAAAAACTGGTAACCTTACTCTATATATCCACAGGTATACTACAACCAAAAGTGAGTTACCCTTCAAAAGTATTACAATCTATCAAAGCTCAAAACTATATCTGTTGCCTACAAACAATCTAGAACATCAAAGATGTCTTCTGTTTGAGTTAATAAACTATGTTTACACCAAAAGTAAAATAGAACTAAACACTTCAGAAGTTTTTGTCTGATGTTGCAGGCACACAAGTATGGATAGTAAATTCTGATGCGTCTAACTGTTTGTATTTGCTAGTTCTCTCTTTTTGGTAGTTGATTTAGATCCACTAAAGATTACTTGTGGAGACACCTGCATGAATCACGTAAATAACTTATGTCCTTGGGTTTTGACATAACCAGCTTTAGGTTATGGCTAATATATCATCTTCTTCCTAATCCTTTTGTATGCTTGTCTTCTTTATTATGTTGGGCTTGGAAGGGTTGGAAATGAATTTTTTTTTCTTATAATTGCGAGATTAGATCTGATAGATTAACATGTTAAATAGAATTTCAGGCTTCCCCTTATCTAACTGAAAGTCACACATAAGGATATAACTTAGCATTTGAGACTTAAACCAAAGCATTTGCGGGGTGTGCATTGGGTGATGCCACAAAATATTGGAGGTGTCGTGTAATGCTGGCAGACTCAAAAAATGAATAGAAGATGGAAACAGATATGCAAAACGACTATTTGGTCAGAGAGGAATAAGAGATGCTTTGAAGATCAAAAACATAATCTTTCCCCCTAAAGAATATAGATGCCTACAGATTCCATACTTTTGGTGTAGGAGTTATAAGATAGATAGTATGTCTCATTATTTTGATTTTCTTGACTTTGAGGGAGTGTAATTGTAACAAGCAATGTTGTAACTCCTTTTTGGAGAACCTCCTTGGTACTCTATTAGGGAAATTTATCTTTCCTATTGTTATTTTAGCAATACACCTAGACCCAAGAGGGGGTAAATTGTGTCTTGCCCAATTTTCGCGAGTTAAACGTAAGTAAACTAGATACAAACAGAACGTGAAGTGCGGAAATTAAAGTGCACAAGTAGTTCTATGTGGAGAACTCCTTACTCAAGGGAGTAATGAAACACGACCTACACTTGTAGGATTTACCTCAAAACATCATTGTCTTCAGGAGCAGTTTTAGGTTACAATTCTATAATCAAAGGGACTATAAACTCTAGTACCTTTTTTTTTGAACTGGTAACTTTTTGTATTCCTCAGCATTAAGGTATGTTGGCCACCTCCAAAAGATGATTACAAGAAAAGAAAAATACAAAAATACTTACAAAGATCCTATGAAGTCCACTAATTGGATCTCATCATCTATATCCTGTTCTTTACACCAAAAGCCTAGAGTAGTAATTACTTTCCATTTGATCTTTTGTATTGTACACTCCTTTCCTTAAAAAATTCTTTGATTCCTTTCCTTCCATATAGTCCATCAAATACATGCTGGAACTGTTCTTCACCATCTTTTTTGACATCTACTGCCTCCCCTTTTGATCCAACAACTTAGGAGGTCAGAAGTGTGTTCTGGCATTCCAGTATTCATTGACTATGTTAGTAAACAGAGCCCACACCTGAGCAGTAACCTTACAGTGCATGAATAGGTGCTTGTTAGACTCCAGAGCCTCTTCACAAAGGAGGCATCTAGATCCTAAGTTGATGCCTCTCTTCCTGCACTTCCTCTAAGTCCCCAATTGTATAGTCTGTTCACAGAAAACATCCCATCATTGTGATGTCTCCATGCTAATTTGTTTGGCTCTAGAGTAGTACCATGAAATCCACCGATCAAAGCTCAAGAACTCCACCACTTTATCAATCTCCCAGTCAGTAATCAACCTTCTGAATACTAGGTTCCAACCTTGTGGAAACCACATCTCCTCTAATCTGCCATCAGGGTTTGTGCATATTGGGAAAAGACCAGGGAACAGGTCCCTTAGAATCCCATTGCCACACCCGTCATCTGTCCAGAACTTAGTTTTATCTCCTCTCCCCACAATAATCTTTGAGCTGCTTTTGAGAGCCATCCACAAGTTCCTGATGGTCCCCTACAATCAACCCAATTGTAGCAATCCATTTCAATACTATACTCCTAGTCTACTCTAGGAACCAAATGAACTTCACAATTAATCATCTACAATAATACTTCTGAAAAGCAAAATAGGTTACAATTTAGAACCAAACACTCAAGCGTAACCAACTCAAGAACTAAACAACTTATTCTTCTGGAACAGGTTCTTTTGTTGAGTAGCTTGAATCAACACCTTTTTGCAATGACTGCTATTTATCATGAGTAATAATTGTATTTGTGCGAAATAGAACTAGCCTCCAACAACCACAATATGGTGCTTTATATAGGAGTGAGGTTGGTCGAATTCTCTTACACTTTATTCTCCAAAACCAAAAGTATTTTGGTTAAGGAATCCAATCCTACTTGGACTTGGTTGCCTCATTTGCTTTGACCTCCACATGTTTTATCCTATTTCTTAATTTCTTTCCTTTTGTGCAAATGTATCAATATTTTCTTGTTTTTCACAAATTCCTTGATGCAACGTGTGTAGCCCATGAACCGAATTCTTCAAGAATCCAACTTGCAATAGGAATCAGCGTTGCAGCTTCTGATCAGCAATCTTCTAAAAACTTTGTTCTTACGATATCTACGTAGCATTCCTGGAATCCAGTTAACAACATAACCAATAACCCACTCCAAGAGACCTGGTTCTGTTGTAGTTGTTTGTTTATTTATCAAAACCAATTTAAGCTCCGCTCAACATATATATAAGGATATTACTTACCCCCTCTAACACACTTTCCTTTTTAGTCAGCTCTTAAAAGAATGATACATTTCCTAATTTGACACATATTTAATGGCACTATCAACATTTTACCCATATTGGGTCCCACTTATTTGGCAAAAATTCCAAAAAAGATGTACTCTTCTATTTAAAAAATCATTTATTTTAAGGGTAGTTTTGGAATATCGCTAAGTCTTTCCATATTTCTTAAACTCCATATCTAGTCAAACAACACCACATAAATTGGTACGAGGGGAGTAGCATTTTGAGCGTAATCCTAAACGACAGGGAAGTGAATATTTTCTGGAGAGATAACTCAGAAGCTATTTCAGTAATGAAAACAGGGTAAGAGGCATATTGGGTTAATAATTTTTGTTTTGATTCATGAAAATCAATTACTAGATATTATTTTTGTGTTTATTCATGATCTATGATGCATTTTTAAAAAAATCTGTAATTGTGGATCCTTTTATTTACCGATTTGTTTTTTTTTCCAGATTATCAACGATCGCGAAACAGGTAGATCAAGAGGATTTGGTTTTGTTACCTTTACTGATGAGAAATCCATGAGGAACGCAATTGAAGCAATGAATGGCCAGAACCTTGATGGTCGTAACATCACTGTTAATGAAGCTCAATCACGCGGAAGCGGCGGCGGCGGCGGTGGTTTCGGAGGTGGCCGACGGGGTGGTGGTGGTGGTGGTTTCGGAGGTGGTGGCGGATACAATGGCGGGGGGGGGGGGGGGGGGGGGCGGGGGGGGGGGGGGGGTTGTTGCAGTGCCAGGAGGATAAGAGGCCTTGCATCATATGAACTAAGCGTGGTGTTTAAGTGGAGAAGCGCGGAGAGGCAGGCCCATTGTCCCCGAGTTTCGAAGGTTGCGGTTGGTCCTAAGAGTAGGACCCAGACGGATTTGTTGGTCATAAAGAAAAAGTGGTATTCCACTAGTCCAACACTAATGGTGCATCTTTATTTGGCAAAATGAGTCTGCCTTTTAACAGTTTTACATATCTTGGAAAGTATTATAGTTATCTTCTGGTAGTCAGCAATTCTAATATTTGAATTACCTGTGTGCTGCCTGCAGGTGCAAATAATCTGATTCCCATGGAAATTGCACTTAAAATAGCTGAAAAGATAAGAGCGCATGAGAGGTTTGCAGCATACATTGTCCTCCCAATGTGGCCAGAGGGTAATCCAACTGGGGCTGCTACACAGAGAATACTATATTGGCAGGTAAAGCTACTTAAAGTTTAAATTGCTTGAGTTTGATGGTGAGGAATCGTGCCATACTAAGGAAGCTAGCATATGCATTCAGCTTATCGAATAATCAGCTGCTCTCAAATTATTACAAGTTGTGTTGGTGAAACCCCATGTCTCTATGTTGGTTTGCAGAACAAGACAATGCAAATGATGTATGAGACTATTTACAAGGCTTTAGAGGAGGTTGGGCTTGAGAATTCATACTCTCCGGAAGATTATTTGAACTTCTACTGTCTTGGTAACCGTGAGGCTGGTAAAGTTGAGGGAAATGAGAGTCCTAGCGCAGCAAACACTCCTCAGGTACTTGCAATGACCTCCATTATCCTAAATAAAGAATCTGAAAAATTATATTTATGTCTTAGACAGTTAGTCCACTTACCTATTTGTTGAAGTTTCTCTTTATTTTAATTTTATTATAATTCTCTTTTCTTTTTCCTAATTGGCCATTGCAAGATGTTTTTTTTTTTGAAGTTACTAGCTCTCTGGCAGGTTTCCTCCTAAAACTGTGCCCTCGACCTGTCGTGCACTGCATACTATTGATCAGTGTCAGAGTTAATGATTTGAATATGTTGTTGCAGGCGTTCAGCCGAAAATCCCGTAGATTCATGATTTATGTTCATTCTAAAGGCATGATTGTGGATGATGAGTATGTGATATTGGGATCTGCAAACATCAACCAGCGCTCTCTGGAGGGCACTAGAGACACTGAGATCGCAATGGGAGCATATCAACCTCATCATACATGGGCAAGAAAACAGTCAACACCCTATGGACAGGTGATTAGCAAATTCAATATTTGTGCTGAATAATTTGGTTACATTATCATTCCAGGAAAAAATATTACTTAAACATCATATGATACTTTTTTGATGTGCGTGCTAGCTAATATTGTATGTATTCTAGGAAGCTTAAAGACTTTTTTTTTTGTGTGTGTGTGTGTATCTGATCCGTTTACTGTCGCTGGTGCAAATTTATCTTCTGCAGATTCATGGATATAGAATGTCTCTGTGGGCGGAGCATCTTGGAGTTGTTGAGGATTGCTTCAGACAGCCGGAGTCATTAGAATGTGTAAGACGGGTTAGGTCCATGGGTGAATATAACTGGAAGCAATTTGCATCTGATGAAGTAACAGAAATGAGAGGGCACCTCTTAAAATACCCCGTTGAAGTTGATCGCAAAGGCAAGGTGAAGAATCTTACGGGATGTGCAAATTTCCCAGATGTTGGTGGAAACATAATAGGATCATTCCTGGCAATTCAAGAAAATCTTACCATTTGATTTCCCTTTTTTTTTCCTCTCTTTATATCACCCGTTCAGATTTTTGAACCCAGAAAAAACTATACATCCCTGATTGGGGTATCTACAGCAGTTTTTAATCTATTCAATACAGTAAACAGTTAGGCAGAGGAAGATGGTGATCGAGTTGAGTATAGTAGAAGTTGTACAGTTCGTTTTTTTTTATTTTTAGATGATTTTGAGAATCTGTACTAGCTAACTACAATTTGTGAATTTTGGTCATAGATTGAACTATTAATCTGAGGAAATTTTAAAGCAACACTTATCATGGAAGAAGAGTTGTACTGACAGTTGATTAAAGTGATCATTAGCATTAGATTCCAGTGTGGCCAATAATGAACAGTGAATTTGGCGCGATCATTCTAGACTCTCGAAATCTCACTTGTGAAACTATACTGGTATATTGTTGTTGATTCAGCACGATCAACAATGACCGAACGAGTAGGAGGAGGAGGAGACATTGGTAGCAGAAGCAGGAATGAGTGACGCACTTGGAACACCCAAGAAAGTAGCTGCTGGCCTAACACTAACACAATTCACCTGAGCTGCACTTTGCCTTGTTGATGGTATCAATGGTGTTTGCTGAATTAACCAAACCGTTGACGGTGCTGCCATACTCGAGTTTATTCTCGCCGGAACGGAAAACATTGATCCCACTGGCATTATTGTCTGAGGTGGTACTATCGACATCACCGGAGCTAAAATTGTTGCCATATTGTTCGGTAATTTTGCTTCATTTTCCCGAATTGCATGATTATTTCTTTGTTTAACATCGATAAATTTAACGTTACCACAATCACAACGTTTGCGTTTGCCTGTTAAAGTGTCATTATTTTCAGTGGTGGGGATTTTGGTGGTGCCGTTAATTGAGACGGCGGTAACGCCAGTGCCAGTGGCGGAGATGATGGACGGTTCAGCACGTTCTAAGAGCCACTGAATAGTTTCACCGTCGGTTTTGTGACCGAGTTCACGAGTAAGCTGGAAGACTCTGGCGGCGCATGTTGCCGGTATTCTTATCCTCCGCCCTCCTCCGTCTACCTTCGTAGGCCGGTCCGCATCATTTCCACGCGGTGGAAGCTGTGGTGGTGGTGGTACCGACGGTCTCGGTTTTGGGGTGGGTAGTGTGACTTTGATAATGGATGGAGCCGGTGATTTCTCAGCCATGTCATGAGACTCTTGCTTGGGAGATATCAATGGTGGAGCCACCTGTCGCCGCCATGCCGACGGTGGCGCTGCCGTGAAGGACTTAATGTTTTTAGATTCCATTAGAGATATGCAGTGTGTGTTATAGTGATGCGCTGTGGATTGTTTGTGCAGCTTAGCTTATAAATAGAATGAGAACGGAACACCAATAAATGGGATAACTTTTTTTCAAATGGAAATAGCAAAGATGAGTCAAATATTTAACGAACAATATAAATGAGCATTTTTTAAAAGTTTCGTTGACATATTTGAGTTTTTTCCTATAAAGCAAATTAGGCCCTAGTTAATTAGGTGTCATCTCTAGTCTAGTTGATAAGGGGCTAAGAAGTAGAGCAGGGAGTGGGGTTATATAGTAGTAATTATATAGGAGAGTAGAGTGGGGGACTTAATCCCTCTACTAAATGGTCCCAAACTGTACTTGTAGCCCACTTCTAACTTAGCTAAGCCACGCTTAATTAAGTACTTCATATTTATACTATCATTATATTTAATCGATTATAACATGTTCCTTGCTATTTTTTTAATTTGCGTTCAAATTAGCTATGACATGCACCTGTTATTGTACACCACTTTAGCCAAATGATATAAATATCTAACAACAGATTTAAAAGGGTAAAATAGTTATATGAGTATTTGAAAAAAGACACAAATTATATTATCATGCATATTTTGCCCATTTCCGTGTTTGATATTTGTTTTGATGTTTGATTAATATGAATTTTCACTAAAAAGTCATATTTTAGGTGATAAAGCATCATAATCCAGATTCGTGATGAAAAATCTTACTTTGAAATAATTTAATCCGCAAACTAAAACCAAAGGGTTTATTAATCATAGGTGAGGACAAATTTTACGAGCAATAAAATTCAGTTACCTTTTAGATTTAGTTACTTCCTCACATCTTAGAGTCGGTCTTCACGCTCAAAAGTTACTGTCAAAATTTTCAACTATTCACCAAGGATTCCAGTGAAAAAAAGTTCCATTATATTGTTTTATGATTCAAATATAGTATGTTTCACGCATAGCTCTTTTTTTTCACTCTCTAATTTATGAGTAGTTTCCACATCAACTAATTAAAAGATAATTATGGATTACCCCATCTATATTAAATGAAATTAAACTAAAAAATAATGCAAGTTACTAATGCTAGTATAGATATATTCATCAGACTTCCATCTATATAATTTAAACGGAAAAGGGTCAAATATACCCCTGTACTATAAGAAATAGTTTATATATACCATTCGTTATATTTTTGGCCAAATATACCCCTCCTGTTATACTTTGGGCCAAATATACCATTTATCCATTAAATATGTGGATCCCAACCTTAGAATAAACATCTGAAAGGTTGTGATTAATTTTAAAAACCCTGATCATTTTTATCTGGTTAATACCCAAAATACGTAATTACATAAAGGGTTTGAGATTAATTAGAAGGACCCAAATAATTTCTGTCCCTGCCAACAACAAAAATAACCCATAGCCCAACCCCAACAAAGCTTCAAATCTCAACAATGGAGTAATGTAAAAGTTGTTTTCTTCAAATCAGTTTTGATCACTTCAATAACAATAGTTTTCAATACTCGGTTGATTTATAACAACTTTCAATCACAAACTTTAAAAGTTCATCGGCCATAAATTTGAAAGGCAAAAATCCAACAACTTTGCTTTCAACTTCTCCACCTAATGTGCATTCTAATTTTAGCAAATCAATCTAAATCAATGGAGTTTCAAGCACCACCTTAATTGAAATTTCAAAAACTTCACCATTGAACTCAGATGATAAACTCAACAAGAACAGTATAACGCGCAAATTTTTTTTAATGTTCTGTATTTTAGAGAAAAAATGGGAACAGTAGTTATAAAATGAGTCTTCATGTATCAGTTGACAATTTCTTTTTTGATAAACAATTCGTTTTGATTTTGTTTGACTTATAGATGGATTTAGCAAGAAAGCATATTAGTGCATTATTTTGGGTATTAACCGGATAAAAATGATATAATTTTTTAAACTTGATCTCAACCTTTCTCATGTTTATTCTAGGAATAGGACCCACATATTTAACGAATAAAGGGTATATTTGGCCCAAAGTATAACGGAAGGGGTATATTTGGCCCAAAAGTATAACGAATGGTATATTTAAACTATTTCCTATAGTACAAGGGTATATTTAACCCTTTTCCGTAATTTAAATCCTTATTAAATAGACAGCCAACAATAGCATTTAATTGCTGCTCAGGCTGCCTATGTTGCTCTAACTCTTCAAAAATGTCAAATAGTGTGTCAAATTCTCCAAAAGTATATATATTTGGAGAATCCGAAGGAGTACGACATCAAAAAAAGTATATATATTTGGAGAATTCGAAGGAGTACGACATCAAAAGTGAAGAGTCCGCACAACTGATGCAGCATGGAACCTGAATGCACTTTTGGATAAGAACAAAATTATACACCTTTATTAGTTCTAAATTTCAACATGCTACACCTTTTTAAGATTATGATATCAAAATGCTACAACTGAAGAAAAAAAGAGAAGTTTGTTCCCCATTGTCAAATAACAAAGAATGCATAAACACACATTCAGTAGCTTCCCTTCAAGAACCAGACATGTAAGTGTATCTAGTCTGGGCTCCAATAAGGAGTTCAATAAGTTTTTCTGCACATGATCAAGGAAAAAACATTTTTGTCAAGAAGGATAATGTCAATTTTTACATCAACGATGTCAAATGAATCAACTTTTGAAACTTGGTAGGAAAGTGCATTAAAAATACCTGCAAAAAATCCAACTACAGGAACAGGTTCTACAGTCTTTTGAGTGCTTTCAAGTCTTCGCCTGAAATAATTTTAAGGCATTAGCATTTGCTTTGATCCCCATTTGGTTATCTTTTCTGCTGTTTTCTTATATGAAGCAATTAACAAGAAATTAAAGGAAAAGAGTATCTTTACCGGGTGTATTTGGAGAAAAATGGATCTCGCATGAGGTAAAGCACCCACAACAGCTTCCTTCTTTTTAACTGCAGTGTTTGGAGTAAAACATATCATTTAATGAAGAAAGTTATATTGCTGCAATAGATAAACTCAAAAGCTATTGAACAAATCAGTTGGATCTTGAAATGGAATAAAGGGTGTGAAAGCAAGTAAGAATTGGAATGAGAATCCGCAGTTTCCCCAAGACAAAATAAGAAACACAGATTGATAAGTGAAGGATTCCTAGTGGAAAGGGCTCTCCTCCTCAGGTTGGAAGTACGAATCACCAAGGGGGGACTGGGAAAAAGACATGTTTAACCCCCAGGGAGGTGGCGTATTTGCCATATCAAAAACATAAGCTATGCAGCAGATTGGTTCAAGAACTGTGATTTCCAGGACAGTCAAGACAGAGTGAGAGACACCAAATAACACGCTGTTCCATCTACCATTGAAAGAAATGCAGAATGCTTAATATGAGGTTGGGTAACCGGAACAGTACGCGTCTTACTTTTCTTTTTCGAGGGGATAGAGGCCTTCTTTTATTTGGGGTGGGGTGGGGGTTGGGGGGGTATATATACAAAGATTCTGTGCAATGATCTATAATATTTCTTACCTCATCCTTCTCTGATTTAGAAAATTGAAAATGCTGATCTTTCCTGCTGTCTTGGGACATTGTTGTGGCTGATAGCATGCTGTTTCCTATGAGATCCACAGCCACGGAGATGAACCAAGGAAACCATGATTGTGTTCCATACTTCCTTACCAGCAAGACATATATAAGTGGTCTTAGGACAAACATAGTCTCCCCAGTCACAAATAACCCTCCACGAATACCCTTCTCAGATAAGAAGGTTGACAGACTCGGATTTCTGATTATCTTAGCTGTAATAATATAAGGAAGCTAACATATTAGAAAATCATGGTGTCATCATCAAAAGTAGTTTGAATTTATCTGAAACCAGCAATTACCTGGAGGTTCCAAAATTGCTTGCTGCTGTTGAACCCTGCGCAACCAAGTCGGCTCAGAAACCATCCTAGCATTCTGACCAAAGCTACTTAAGGCGGACATTGCCCTACCCTCAAGATTCCACGAGTTCAAACCCTGAGGGTGATTGACACCCAGTCCTTGATTTTGGATAGGCTCCCTTAAGTGCCCCATGTTTCCTTGGGGACTCAAATCATCTGAATGTTCCAAATTCTCAGTCTCCCCACCTTGCAAAAGCATTTTATATCCTGTAGTTCTGAAAGCAGCCAGTCTCACGCACACCCTGGCATCCATTCAAAACAAATTGTTATATTTTAATAAAAAAATATCAAATGTTTAAGTAAATAAGCTGCGTTAAAGTTAAATATATCACTTACTTGGCAGCCTCTGTAAGAGCAATCAAATTCCATTTTTTATCTTCGCCATAGAGCTGCTCAGCTACTACTTCAATTAATGTTTCCAAGTCTCTCAACAAAGTAAGGCATAATGACAAAGGGAGAAACGAAGTCTCTGCAGAACTAGTATGCACCGAAGTTGGAGTTGTCTCTATAATATGCTCATTTACTGTGGTAACCATTCCAAGGATCGAGGAGACTGCCAAAAATAGGGCGCAATAAATATACATAACCATGTGAGGTAGGAAAACCAACATAGCTAAACCAATTACTTATCTACATTATACGGCTCTCACGAAAACACTTACAAAGGGTAGTAAAACATTATTTTAAGAGAATTAGAAAACCCAATATGTGCAAAACTTTCACAAGATGAAAGCAGAAATATTAACTGCCAATTGTGCATTGCTTTCAAAGAAGATAAGAATGGAAGACTTATTTTGAAAAGAAACAATGTATTACGCTGAGTTTTATAAGCAGAAAGAAGAAGCTCAATGTTACCAAAATTTCAAATAAACCTGCTTCTGGCCCGATTTCTGATGCAGCAAACCGCTCTGGAAGAAGCCATGTCATTCCCTGGTCATACATTGGAAATTATTATTTATCAACATCTACTAGATTTTCATCAAATTGATGATTAAAGTGTGCTAATGAAAGTAATGGCAAACCTTATCAGTAAAAGTGAATGACAAAAACTACATGGTACATCATTGCATGAACCAAAAGTAAAAAACAAACAAATGTTTTAAAAAAGGAGACCAGGCAAATTTTGGTAATCTCTTCTTTATGTTCTGATCAGGCCACTATACTAAACAAAATGGTTAATGAAAAAGAGAGAGAGAATACATGTCCTTTTTTAATGATTGTCTTTATGCTAGAGTATATTTTTAGCAAAAGAGGGAAAAAATGTTTGCTTCATTTGTGTAAAAGTAAGATCTTTAAAAAGGATGGAGCAAAGATGGGACCCCCTATGTTTGCCATCACTCTGGCACTTCCTTCATATCACCTGTCATTGGTGAAGGTTTAGCAAGTGAAGTTATCAGTGAAAGGCATATAGCAGAAAGGTATCTCTGTCATGACTGGATCTCATCATAGGAGAGTAGTGCAGAAAAATGATACTCCCTCCATTTCAATTTGTTTTCCTGGTTTTTGCAAGCACGGAGTTTTAAGAAAGTAAAGGAACTTTTGAATTTTGTGGTCTTAAACAAAAGATATGTAGATTGTACCAAAATACCCTTTAATCTTGTGGTCTTAAACATGCCATGTGAGTGGTTAGAATAAAAGAGTTGCCAAAAAAAGGAAAGAGACCATTTTTTAAAAACTAACTAAAAAGGAAAGTAACACAAAGAAATTGAAACAAAAGGGAGTAATATTTTTCAATGCCGTAGCAAAAGATTGACATGTTGTGATCTATTTCTTCAGTTTGATAGACCAATAGTATAATTTACCAAAACTGATCTAATGCAACTCTAGGGGGGAAAGAATGTTCTGCTGCAATGGTAAGTCATCCGGAGTATCTTATACAATTTAAGACCTAATCTATGTTGGTTCAAGCTAAAAAAACCATTAAGCAAATAAGCATCAACAAGAATGGAAAAAACAACTTGTGCTGAATGATAAACATGTAAAACCTTAAGAGCATGCTGGAGATGAACTTTGGACTGCTTGGTTACTGTTTGTAAATCAGCGCCCAAGTAATTCTCCCCATATTGTCTTATATAAAAACAAATGTTATAAGACAAAGGCACCAGAATCCCTCTTTAATTAAAGATAAGATGCTCAATCTTATACCTATGATAAGTCTCCAAAATACATTATGGACAGCTCCTTGGGGCTGCTTTATTCTTTTTGAATAACATAACCTGGTTAAAACTATAAATAATTTCCCAAAAGGCCCGTCTTTCCTCTTTCAAATTCTACTTTTTGAGAAAATGATAAATCTTTTTTTTGGAAAAGGCAACATGGAATGATAATCTTTACAATCTTGACTTTTTCAATCCCAAACATAGGAATATATGCTTTTCATTTTCTCTTGATGATTGGCTCAACCAAGATAGAGGAGAGGAGAGGAGAGGTAGGGTAAAACATAAGAAGAAATTATACCAGCAGTAATATCAAAATTAACTTCAGGACAGAAATCATGTATAGACATCAGAGTTCCTTCAACTAACTAATCCCCAAGAAATATGCCTCACATGTTTGCAGGGTAACATTCCATAGCATCTTGCTAACAATCCATGGTTGTAACCAGTTTCATTTCTCGAGTTAAATTAGAAAAGCCTTCCAAGAGAAGTCTGAATGGAGATTGAAAACCAACCCTCTGTTACTGCCCGCTAACTATATCAAAATCTAGATGACGAAACAACCCGTTCTTCCATATTTAAATCCAAAAGAAACATACAACCCCAAAAGAAAAAGGAAGCATCCAACTTAATAAAGATATTTTGGCTCATTAAGAATATTCAAACTATGCCTCAATCCCCAACTAGTTGGGGTCTGCTATACATATCCACTATACCATTTCATTTGAGACATGCCATTCCAATAACAAACAATTGGTTCATCAATAATCATCTTAAATTAGGAGCCAGCTATGTAACTACTCATACACCACAAACAGTGCCAATCTGAAGCAGAATCAAGAATAGCTCTCTCTCTCTCTCTCACACACACACACACAATTGCCACTAACAAAACTAATATCAAGATTGCAAGTTGACAGAAGCCAAATAATTAACTCCATTAAAAACCAAGATGCAAGAAAACACTTGTTGTAAAAGGTACTTAAAAACAATAAATGCTAATAAGAAGGGGCATACACTGGCTAGAGAACTCAATTGGCGGACATAATCACGATTCCTTCGGACCCATCTCTTGTAAGCCTCCATAGAAGTGAAATTATGAATCTTTATTACAAAAACAGTGTCTTTAGAACAGCTCTCGATTGGCAGCAAAAGAAAACCTAAATATTGAAGCCTTTCGAGGATTCAGATCAAACCCAGATGGATAATACGCTGACGGAATTGCCCTTTCTGCTGAAATTTACAGCAAGTTGCAGTCTGCTCATGAAGGAGCCTGCAGAGAAAACCGTCTCGAACAGATGAAACAAGAACAGAAAGAGCGTTGTGGGTGATGAGAGGTGTCGTATTGTTCAGTTATAGTAACATTTTTTTTAATTTCCTCTTTCATTTCTTTGCATAATCCAGAAATAACTAATTTAATTTTTAAAAAATATTGAATCAAAGAAAGTTACTCAATCAGTCTCAATTTATGACATTTTTCATTTTTGAAAGTCAAACAGTTTTATTTGACCGGAAATTTACATTTGAAATATTCAATTTTTTTGAAATAAAATTTATATATTTATAAACTATGTAAAAAGTGTTATTAATTGATAATTCAAAATGTTTAAAAGATCTATGAAAAATTTACTGTCAAAAATAGATTTATTTGAATCTCAAAATTTGAAAAGTATCACATGAGAATGCACCCAAAAAATGTTTTCTTCTTATTTTTGCACAAGCACTATTATTTCCATTTTCAATTTCTAGTTTAATTTGTAATTAGTAATAACGGTATAATTCATGACAATATCTTTTAAATTTCACTGACCATTTGTATTGCAATCAAGAATATGGTAACTAAACAAATCAACAAGATTGATATAATATGGTTAGGGGTGTTCACGGGTTGGTTTGGATCGATTATTGGTCAAAACCAAAACCAAATCAACTTAATCGGTTTTAAAATTATCAAAATCAAACCAAACCAAATATAATATACATTTATCGGTTTGGTGATTATCGGTTTCGGTTTGGTTTGGTTTGGTTCGGTTATTAACCATACACAAAAATAAAAGAAACAATTCATTTAAAATGTGAAAAAAGTGACAACAATCCATTCAAAACGAAAAATAGTTAGAATGATTTAAATTATTAAACTTTCAATCACTAAATTTACTATCAATAAAGCTTTAAAATT
>NW_006238936.1:1286477-1289457 GCF_000226075.1 Solanum tuberosum | reverse complement strand
GTTTTATTTTATCGGTTTGGATCGGTTTTTATCCAAACCGTGAACACCCCTAAATATGGTATTGTAATTATGAGAAAATATTTATTCACATTCCATATTTATATTTAAATAATAATATAATAAATTATTATTTTATTTATTATACTTTAAGTGGCGTGCGAAGTTAAATAAGACCAAAAAAATAGACGGAGGGGGTATAAATTATAGTTGAACTATTAATATATCTTTTAAAAAAGAGAAAATACATAAAATCCCCTCTGAACTTGGCAACAAAACTTATTTTAGCACTTTAACTTTACATATAATTGTTTATCCCCCTAATTTAATTTCAAGTGAATTTAAATCCACCTTAAGTTTATAAGACCCGTCTCACAATGGCAAGTGTATTCCACACGCGTCATGTCATCGATACGTCAGTGCCACATTGATAATTATTTAAATTTTGAGTTTTTTATTCCTTTTTTGTTTTCTTAATTCACAATTTTAGAAAGGAAAAAAAAAATTAATCCAAGATTATAAAAAAGAAAAATTAAAATTAAAAAATTCTCAAAAAAAAATCAAACTCCACGGATCCAAAATTCTCAAGACCATTTCACTAAAAACATTCAATCTTTAAGGCACATTATCAAAGTAAATACATAGTTATAACTAAAAATTTAATTTGAGATGAAAGAATTATAAATTTTTCACTAAAAAGAGCTTTAAGTTCATCAAATCAATAAACACCTTCATAAGTAGTGATCTTGAAGCAATAATAAGTTGTTGGTTTTTTTTCATTTTTTTCGTTGTTCGTCACATCTAAGAATAAGTGATTCTCATTTAGTGATGGAAAATAAATGGGGGTATGAATGTTCCGAAGAAGGAGAAAGAAGGGGGAGAAAGAGGTTCATCGAAGAGGAAGAAGAAAGGGATGAGGTAGGTGGTGGCTGAGACAGTGGAGTTCGAAAAAATAAGAAGGAGGGGTGAGGATGGAGAGTTCGAAGAAAGAGAAATAGGGTGAAGGTGAAGGATTTCGAAAAAAGAAAAAAAAGTGGGGAGTTCTACAAAGAAAATGAGGAGGTGGTGCAGGTGGTGGGGTGTGAGGAAGATGAAGAGAAAAAAAAAATTTGGCTGAAAAGAAAATAAAAGTAGCCCAATTATTTTTTCTCTTTAATTTTTAACTTTTTACGTGCTTTTCTTTTTTTTTATTTGCCACATGCATCAGCCATTAAGGGGGTATTTGAACATCCGTGTAGTTAAAGTATTAAAGTAAGTTTTGCAGTCAAGTTCAAGGGGAATTTAATGTATTTAAAAAACAAAAAACTTTGAAGTTATCTGTTTTTTTAACATTTAAAACTTCCTTTTAACTTCTTTATTTCAAATTAACTGAAGTTAAATTAATTATCACCTATTTTAAAATATCTATATATTAAAGAAGATTAAAATCGAAGTTCAATTCTCATCTCTTGTTAGTTAGGGAAAAATAGAGAAAATGATCAAAATGGTCCTTAATGTTTAAGGGTTGAATTATTTTGGTCCTCTATATATATCATCTTATCTAAATAGTCCTTAATATATATAAAATGATGATCATTTTAGTCCTTAGCCCTAAAACTAACCAAAAAAATTAAAAAAAATGTTAACTTTAACAGTAAGTCCCTTGAAATTGAGACCCTTCTTCCTCAATCTGTTCTTTCACCATCACCACAAGCACACCCTTTTCCTTAAATTTTTTTCTTTCACCATTTCAAGTCATGCTCCATACACACTACATCCATTTCTCATTTCCCTCTAAAAACTTCTATTTCATACATAATAATAAGAAGAAAATCAAGATTACTAAAATAAATGTGAACTAAATAAATTGGATAAAAGTTTCCATTTTTCCTCCGAGGAGATCGCTATAAATAAACTTTTTTTAAGTTGTAACTAGTTATTCTCTCTTATTAAAGTGATCTATGGGGATATAGCTATCTTTTCGTTTTAACCTTTTCAAAATTAAAGTTTTTCCAGCATTGTTTTTTCATTCTATTTTTAAAATAAAAGAGTAAAAATTGAACAAATAGAGATAGAAAATAAAAATCATACAAATATTCTTTTGAAATTTGAAGAAACTTTTATGAGTATGAGAAGATTTTGGCAATGGAAATTGTGCAAGAAATGGCAACAGAAGAAGAAAGGAGAAGAAATGGCGGAAAAGGATGATGGAGGAAGAAGGGTCTACCAAGTGTGGGACCCACAGTTAAGTTTAATAAGTTTTTTATTGTTTTAGTTAGTTTTTAGGGTTAAGGATCAAAATGATACTCTTTTAATATACATTAAGGATTATTTGGATAAGATGAGATATATAAAGGATCAAGATAACTCAACCCATATACATAAAGGACTATTTTGATCATTTTCTCGGGAAAAATACCTCAATGTTGATTGAATAGAATGTGTATGTTCGGTTGGTTTGACCCTATTTTTTCATTTACGTGAGTTTTTAATTTTTTTAAGTTTAGTTTAAAAAACACAACTAAATTATTCATTATTTTTAGTTTTTTTATCCAAATTATTAGGAGTGTGAAAAACACACTTAAATTATCATTCATTAATTTGCATAAAACATATTCATATTGATTGGACCTTGAATTTTCGTTCGTGTGACTTTTTTTCTTATTTATATATATACTAGTAACGAAAGCCCGGGCGCTGCCCGGGCCCAACATTAATAAAGTTATATTGTTATTCTCTCCGTCCCATATTAGATGAGAATCTTACTAAATTTTTATTTTTCATATTATTTGAGCACTTATTAAATTAGGATAAAATTAATTAATTCTTTTCCATTTTACCCCTACAATTAATATGACCATTCCTATATTGTATGTGTATTTTTTGTAACTCATTTCAATGTGCATTGATATAAAGAAAGGGCAAAATGGTGAAGTCTTCCAATGTATTAATGATTTCTTAATCACCGTGTAAAGTTGGAAGTGCCCATCTAATAAGAGACAGA
>NW_006238936.1:1262628-1285370 GCF_000226075.1 Solanum tuberosum | reverse complement strand
TATATATTTTACTATATAAGAAGAGTGAATAAAATTCACTCTTCTTTTGACACATGGCACCCAAAAAAAGGAGAGGGTTGAACATAAGTCTCAAGGTGAGGGTATTTTGGGTATTTCAAAATACCCTCACATTCACACTTATGTACTACTTATATTATACATTATATATTCCTATTATATATATATATATATATATTTAGTAGATAAGTGTGAATGTGAGGGTATTTTGAAATACCCCAAAATACCCTCACCTTGAGACTTATGTTCAACCCCTCTCCCTTTTTTTGGGTGCCATGTGTCAAAAGAAGAGTGAATTTTATTCACTCTTCTTATATAGTAATATTTCAATTGATTTATAAAGAGTGAAGTTATGTGTTTCAATAGATATTTTCATCTGAGATTGTCACTTGTGTTAGTTATGTGTTGTACTTTTTGACACGGATAGAATTGTTTTTCGTGTGGCAATTCATGCGACTATTTTTTTTATTGTTAAAAGAGACTAATATACACATTATCATATATTAGTAGAGGGTTTTTTTGTCAAATTTTGAGTATTGTTTAAAGTGTGTTTGTCATCCTCCAAATAATTCAAGTATGAAATTAAAAGAAACTGAAAATTTTTGGAAAAACTTGGGAAGTGATGTTTGGCTACATATATTTGCCAGAATTCAAAGTTTCCAATACTAGAAAAAATTAGTTTTTGGGCCAAGTTCTAGTATTTGGAAATATTAAAAAAATAAAAAAATACCCAATTTTTTAAATATTTTTTAAAGATAGCCATAATATTTTAACTTGAGTGATAAAATTGAAAAAAAAGAACAATTTGTTTGAGTGACGAAATTGAGGAAAAAGAACAATTTTTTTTAATGGATTATAATTATAATCGAATCAATGATAAGTTTGAATATGAGATTAATGTATTTCTCTTGCATATATTGTTATTTTGTTATTGTTGAGTGTTATCAATTATGTTATAAGGTTATTTTTAATGAAATATACTCATTATAAATAGATAATACAAATTTATGAGTATTTTTAATAATTTTTAGAATATATGGGTTTAAATCATGTTTGTTGAAATAACTAAATATTCTTGGAAAAATTTGAGGTCAAACACATGATATAATTTCACCAAAAACTTGACCGAAATATTATTTGTCAAAGAATAGTTGGCAACTTAGGGCCAAATGCTAGCTATACTTTGAAGAAAAAGTGAGGAAAGTGAAAAAGGAAGAGAAAAAGCTTATAGGCGAATAAAGAGCTCTAAAAGGCTGCCTGTTTTAGGTTTCAATCCTCCTGATAAACCCTACAACATCAAGCCATTTATCACTCTAGGGTTTTGAGATTTTCAAATTCCGTTTAATTAGAGATGCAACTGACTCTTGAATTCGGGTAATTTTTATATTTTTCTTTTATGTACTACAGCCGTATTCAAGTAATTATCCATATTTGATCCAATTCTGGGATGTAATCCTTGAAAGACAAGATTTTTAGCTGAAACCCTTTTCAGATTATTTTGTAGAGTGATGATTGCTGAAAGGGGAATTTGGATGGGTGGATTATGAATTTTAGAAGCTTAAGTTAGAAGACTTGCGTTTGGGACTAAACAAATTGTTGAAAGATTTAATCTTGCTTGCAATATATGTGTCTTTATTCTGTTTCCTTGTAATTCCTGGCTCTTCCCTGTGTATGATATTTATAACTTAGATAGTCCTCTTAACTGCTCCAGAAGTTGATCCAATATGGTTTCTATTTCCATGTTTGAGTGACATTAGCAGTCTATCGAATGATGAAAATTGGAGATACTCATATAGTCAATTCCTGCTGTAATATCACTGTGTGCTTGTTTGTGCTATGCGTAAGAGGACTGTGTTTGAGTATCAGCATAATGTTTGCAAAAGATCATTTGCTTAAAGATAATAGTTTCAGTTGTTTGTGCATTAAAAGATCATTAAATGTGATATTTGAGATAATCAAAGTGATTAGTTAGTATGAGCACGCTATGCTGATACTCAAACACAGTCCTTGTGAGCACGTTAGTTTGGACACCAGCAAATTGGGATCTTAAAATCGAAGTGATTAGCAGTGGCAATTTAATAAACAATGAGCACGTTAGTATGGACAACAGAAATCTTGTCTAACTCATGAAACTTTCGAGAGATGGAACTTATACAGTGTTCGATGTCCTCTTTTTCTCTATCAGGTTGGTTAGTTAAACCGCGTCCAAAATCCTTTTTTTGGTTGATAATTAGGACTTTGTTCTAACATGTGACATGTAAGAGATGTTGTTCTAATAAACAGCCCTTCAAGGCTTATTCAAATTTGAGATATAGCTATCTGCTTTTTAGTGTAATGATTTTGTTCAGCACCTAGGAATGTTTGAATTTTGACTCCAAATTTAAAGGCATCTTTATTACCAGAGTGGGATCATTTACCATCTTTCGCAAATGCTTGTTATATATGACGTGATGGTTCAGTGACTATTGCCTGTGATTCTACCTGATTACTTCTATTGTAGTTGTCAGCGACCTGGCACTGTTTCAAGGGATAACTTCTGTGTTCTGCAAATGTGGGTACAGTTGAAAAACTCATATATCTAGTGACATTGGTTGTTGATAAAACAGCTTAGCATTCAATCATCTAGCACCAAACTATTACACCACCAAACTTCGTGACCTTAAAATGAAGTACTTGAGAGTATAGTCAGAAACTGTCATTTCTCGTCAGTATGACTGATTGGTTAGCTTTTGTACATTCCTTATCTGTTGGTCTTTCTGCTTCCTTTTAAAATGCTTTACCATGATCTCTGTTAACATCTCTCAATTATGTTTTTACTTTGAAAACACAGGGGAGGACTGGAACTTCTTTGTGATTCTGTGAAGAGCCATAACATCAATGTTGACCCTCAAGATGGGGAGGAGCAGGTGCAACTTCCTCTCTAATGATCGTGTTCATACATAGAACAGATTTGGCATATAATTTTGTTCTAGTGGAGTATTTGATATGATTTTAGTCATTCTTTTCTTTAACCAGTTGACGATGAAAAACTTGCTCTCTTGGGTACGCACCAATGTGATCAAGGAGAGGCCTGAAATGTTCATGAAAGGAGACTCAGTGTAAGTTGAAATATCTTTTTTACCCACCTCGGCAACACTTAAATATATGTCTTTATGCTGTTGTCTCGATAACCTCATCCCCTGCTAAAGTCCTCTTGTTTCCCCTCCAGTTATGCATACCTTACCTTATGGCATAGCAGAACATGTTAAGTGAAATGGTGCCACCATCAAATATAATGCAAATCATGTTGAGACCTCCTGATACTCGTCTTATTTGAATAGTACATACTTGCACAAGCTTAAAACATAACTGAAGAGAGCTTTTTAAAACTTGTATTTGTTGCAGGAGGCCTGGAGTTCTCGTCCTTGTAAATGACACTGATTGGGAACTAAGTGGCCAGCTTGAAACTGTGCTGGAAGAGAAGGATAACGTAGTTTTCATCTCAACATTGCATGGCGGTTGACATTGATATTATACTTTGCGAGCTTCTGAAACTCGAGTCTAATAGAACTTTGGTCATTAATTATGTCATGTACTAGTCAAGAATGAAGTGTATTGAGTTTTAAAAAAACAAACAGAATGAAGTATATTGAATGTATGATGCTAATATAAGTGCATTTTGATGACTGATTCCTTTCTTTCCTGACAGAAGGAAAAATGATATAACTGATTTATCTTGTTTCATTATAAAGAAACTTTTTAGTTGAGAAAAATGCATACAGATTTACTAGTCTTGCTCAAGAAATACCATAGCAAATATACCATAGAGCAGAACTAAGAAAATATCTAATCCAAAAGGTGGCGGTTAAAATCTATAGATTTAGAGGTGCATCCACTGCTCTCATTAGAGCTATCTACACATAGTTTGTGCAATACCAAAAAATTATGTAGTCATACTAAATTTGCACCCCCTGCCACAAAAAACATAGAGGAATCCATGGAAGTTGATGGACAAAAGCTTAGAGGAACATGGTAGCATTTTATTGGATACTGTTTTGGTTTCTTTGTTAATCTCTTGATGCTACGAGTCCTCTGAAAACAGTCTCCTCCACGAGGTAGGGTTATGGCTTGCGTACACTCTACCTTCTCCAGACCCCACTTGTGGGATTAATTGTAAAAAAATCTCGTGGTGTATGATTGTAAAAAATAAAAATAAAAATAAAAATAGAATAGTATGTTGAGAGTGGGATTTGAACCCACGCCCTTTCGGACCAGAACCTTAATCTGGCGCCTTAGACCAACTCGGCCATCTCAACTTTGGTTATAATTCTCGTGAAATATTTATTTGTACATACGCCCCAACGTTTAAGTGTGCTGTAGTCAACTAGGGACATTATTAAAACACTTTAATTCTAAAAGAACAAATCGTTATAACAAGGTAAACATAAGCCTTCACATTGTAATTCATGATTGGAATAAAAATTGTTCATCATCTTGAAAAAACTTCAATTCTTTAGGTTTCACTAAATAAAGACTGGCTTGATAAATCAGTTTACATCTAAAGAGAGCATAGTCCTCTTTCCTCTACTAGTACATTGTAAGACTAAATAACCTGACTTATTAGCTTTGTAAAGGTGCAAATAAACTTCCTCAACAATAAATAAAACAATCATACATGAAAATCCTCTTGAGAAATACACAATTATTTGTTCAATGACAATTCCTAAAACATAAAAAAAAAGCGAAAGGCGACGAAACAGCACACTCCATCGCCCAAGTTTGTATAGGATTTGATTATATCTTCTGTTTGCCTTTTTGAACTTTCTCTAATTCCGCTTCAGCATCTTTCAACTGTTCTTTCAATGCAGCAACTCTATTCTGCAGCTCCTCCACCGAGCCTCGAGCAAGAGAAGGCTGGTATGGCGTTACAAAATGATGCGAAAATTCTTTCAGGGCATCAACGCCACAAACCTATCAAAAAAAAAAATCATCTGTAAGCAGACTGGCAAAAGGTTCTTGCGTTGGTGGTATACTGCAGTATTTTTCATGCTATTGCTACTAGAGAAGATTCATGAATTTATTGTCGGCACTTTTTTTTAAGTAAAATGAATATATAAATCAGTAAGAAAATGAAGAAGCAGATATCTAGCTATGCACAACGGCATCTTCATACCTCTTGTGGCAGCAAAGGCAACTTCGTAATGTTAAAGTCATCATATAACATGTAGAACTGATCCAAGTATTTCTGTTGCATCCGCATTCTAGCCTTCAGCAGCTTGGATTCAACAACTGAAAAGGATTACAATGCCTATGAATTAGTTTATCACTACAAGTGGAACATTTATCACTTCAAGTGGAAGAAATTAGAATCCCTATTTAATAAAAGACCGATTGAGAATTTAAAATATCAGTTTACTATGTATTTTAAGTAGTACTAGTTGAAGAACATATCGACATACTAATTGAATAGTTTAAAAAGTTGAAAGAATGTAAATAATGGGGCACGGGGAGATTAACAAGTGATATGTACAAGCCAAAGAGAATTAATGGGAAAAAAGGGAAAGAACTGCAGTAGTTAAGATGGGAAATGTACCTTCTTCGTCAAAAATCACCTGGTTAATTATAATGTTGTGTGTATCGATCTCAAATTTAGCAAGTTCCTGAACTAGTCTTTCAGTCTCATATAGGGAGAGGAATTCCGGAATGCAAACACAAACAAATGTTGTCAAGTCCTATTAAAAAAAGGAAAAGAAAGTCGTGTTAATGCATCAGTTGAACTTGAAAACATAGAAGCGTAAGTGGACAAAGAACAGAAGGCTAATTGGCATTTCATATGTAAATATCTGTAATCCTTTTTTTTTTCTTCTTTTTTGAAGGGTAAGGTGGTAAGACTCCAGCAATCAAAATAAAAGCCACAAAAATTTGGCAACAAGAGCAAATTCCTCCATAATCAAAGTAAAGGAAGTAGAAGAAATGTATTAACTATATCAACATGCTTTTCTCCCGACTTCAAAATTATTCACTGTTTCAAACTTTTAAAGCACAAGGAAACCAGTTTGGTATTATCAAAACCTTGATAGTGAAGAACTAAATAAATAACTAGTGTGAACTATTTTCTGCTGAAACAATCATACAATAATTATATAACCAACAACACAAGGCTGGGTGAACTCTTCACCTAGAGACTAATTTTGATGACATTTCAGAGGCGAAACAGATATTTGAAACAGTAACAGCATCCAGCAGAAGACTTCAGAAAATTTAATGAGCCCATTACTCGCATTACTTCAGTCTTTAGGTTTTAACGACTTCTGATCTCACCCATGGTACTCTAGCGTAGTACATGCATGATATAAAAAAAATTAAGCCCCCTCCTTAAAACAACCCCGAAAATAAAGTGAAACAGGGGAGAAATACTAAAAGAAAAGGTTTGAATTTCGTTATATAGATTGTGTTTATCTCTGATCGATAAGTAAAGGAGCTGTATTTTCCACTAAACCACAATAGATTTTAGTATACCAGATCTTGCTAAAGGATACTCTGCCACCACATTCCCTGATTTTGTTGATTGCTATCTTAAACTTAAGGTTCCCATCCAGCAATAATAACTCCGTCCTTCCCAATTGTTTGGCAATATTTAACTAGAGAGAAGGTTTAAGAAAGAAATTAAAACTTCAAAGTTTAAGAAAGAAATTTTACTTGAAAGTTTAAGAAGGAAATTAAAACTTTTGACACATAAAGCCAACATATATAAAGTACCAAAAGTACTTTTCGGGTGGGGTCCATAGCAAATCATGTCAGTTCCTATAAAAGCATATTATTAAAGGCAAAATGGTAACATAAAGATTATGAAGTTACTAAACACGTGAAGGTGCCAATCTTTTTCGGGAAAAAGGGAAGAGTGTCAAACGAATTTTGGGATAGAGGGAGCACATAAAAAAAATCTCTTTGTAAGAATGACAGTTTTGCTCCACGAGCTTTGATCCAATGGTAAAGATGCGCAGCACGGGATATGTGGATTGGGGCACACATCATGAGTTCAAAACCTAACACTGAAATGTAACTGGAATTTATGTGGGAACTAAGTAGAGGGGTGGGTCATTACTCCCTGAGTTTCAAAGTTGTGGACCAACTGGATTGGGATAAGCTATCTCACAGCAGATTTCTCCGTTACCAACCCCCAAAAAATATATGGAACGTTCAAGTTACCCGTTTCAAAAAAAAAACAAAAACGGAACGACGATTTCGAGGTAAGAATCTTACTGGGTCCTTAAACTGTCTGTTCACTTCTTCAATAATACCTTTCATGCCTTCAAGCTTGCCAAGGATAGCAGCCTCCCCAAATTCCTCATCAACACCCAATAGTCGAGTCATCTGAGATAGACAGAAATTGACTTCAGTAAACTTCATGTTTTCCTTTCCCAAAACTAGCATCAACCTTGAACTTAAAATTAACAAAGCTTAGAGAGAGGCATTAATAGAAACAAGGAAAATGGATTTTTGTGTGTGTTAGGGGTTAGGTGGGTGATTTTATGTGGAGGAGAGATTACCTGACTCAGCATGCCCCCAAATCTATTCTTCAAACTCATCACTTTGGCGAGCCCTTTCTCTAGAGTCGACGGGAATTGTAACAGCCGAAGAGTATGTCCAGTTGGGGCTGTATCAAACACTATTACTGAATAGTCCATTGTTTGCACCAATCTGGAAAGAAATAAATGCCAAGAATTTATAGCCCGATTTCATTAACAGCCCAGCAGTGTTAAGCTACCGACAAACAAATATCTCCGCCCTCTAGACAAATGTAAGAAAGTAGTCACATTTAAGCACTACAGATGTACCATAAGTAAATGCACTTTGAACTAAATATGTTAGAAGGATCTAACAAATTATCATTTTTGATAACTGTGGTGTTCGGGCCAGCTTGCATGTACCTCGACTAATTCCACGGGATACCTAACACCTCCCACCAGCAATAGGTAACTCTGCTCACTAAGGTTAAAAAAAATATCACCTAGCGCTTTTGTCTCTGCTAGGAATTGAACTTGAGACTCAACCCACTTCATTGACCACTATGTTCAGGAAAAAACATATTCAGGATGAGTACTTTCAGTTGAAATAACATCCCTTGTCCTATTTCGTTAATAACTAGAGGGGTGTGAATACAAGGGCCGTTTCATGTTCAGTTTGGTACCTCCTTAAGGTGATACTTAAACATCATCTAGCGGAATCACTCATGCCCTTTCAAATTAAAGGAGAGCTCTTTGTATATATGATGGGGGCAGGTATTATAGATCCACATACACCCAATCGGGTAGGCTTCCTGGATAATGTAGAGGTTATCCTTAAGTTGTGGCGTGCTTTGAGATAGTCCCTCTTCTAGTGGGGTTTAGTACAGTAATGATATGGCTGCTTTAATACGGGATAAGGTCTCTTGGATTACACAGATCACGCCAACTAGGTATACACACTTTCTTGATAAGTAACTAGGCCTAAATACTAAAAGAGATTTTTTTTTTCATCTAGATAGGAAGAATTTTATGGGATCTCCTAAAGTAGATCATTATTGAATCTATTGACCACATTACAAAAGCAGATCTTGATTCATGGATGCATATATAACCATTGAAGGCCGGTTTAATATCTTGTTATCTTGATAAGCAAGTGAAGGACAATTCGATTGTGAGGAGCCAAGAAAAAATCTTTATCACTTTCATTGGGGATTCATAAAACATTTCTTGTCAAATGAGTTAACAATCATGGGATTTATTACAAAGGAATACCAATTACTTTAGCATCTCTGCAAAACTCATAGCTTCATCAATTCCAGGAATTGCGTTTGTCAAATCAGACAAAAAATCGTCCATCCCATCTGAACTGACTGAGTCTTCTTTCTCCACAGTTGGATCGATTTCCTAAAGAACACAAGTTCAATTAAAAAATCATATCCATCAACAACATATCAGGGATAAAAAAAGAAATTGAACATACACTCAAACTGCCAAAAAGTTGTCAACTTTATTCAGTAAAAGGCCACACTTTGAATACAATTATACACCACAATATAAGCACAAGACTTCAGAAGGCTTGGTAAAGCTGAATATTACCTTAATTCAAAGAGCCAAAGTTGAGTCCCAAACAAACAACTCCTCAACACCCCAAAAAGAAAAAAAAAATTACATGCCTTTTGAGGTCTTAACAATTTTATTTTATTTTTGTCTCAATTCATACCTGAAGAAAAACCATATCTTTTTGTTACATTAACCTAACATATAACAAAATTGTACAACCTTTCATTCCCTAAACAGAAAAGGTGTCATTTTTCAACATAACAACAATCAATTCACACTCAATACAATTAATTTCAAGAAGTAAATAAGATCCAAGTAAAAATTCAATCTTTTCAAGAAAAGTGGATTGGGTGTCAAAGAAAATACCATGGCATACAAATTGGTGAAGCCATTAACAAGAGTGGGGGACTTGGTAAAGCGTTGCTGGAAGGCATCACTGAGATTGTGAGCAGGGTCAGTAGATATGATAAGAACAGAAGATCTGAACTGAGAAAGAAGAATACCAAGAATTGAACTACATGTAGTTTTTCCAACCCCACCTTTACCCCCTACAAATACCCACTTAAGGGTATCTTGTTCTAGCACGTTTTGAACTGTGGCTTCTGGTAAATCTTGATTATTGGAAGCCATGGATATAGGGGAAAATCCAAAAGACTAGGGAGAGTAAATAGAGAGACCAAAGCAAGAAGAGTCTGGTTTGTTATAGTTGAAACTTGAATTTGTTTGTTTGAGACAGCGGCAAGGGATCTGGACGACTTGTATAAGATGTTTAGGGGTAATTGTATAAAGATTTTCGCAATCTAGTCCAATTTAACTGGAAAAAGGCTTCATAATATACACACGTATGTTCTTATCATCATTACTCAAATATATCTTTTTTGACTAATGGAAGTAAAGAAATTATTTTTTTGAATTTTACTAAAATAAAATTCAAATAGAAATATATTTGATCATTCTATATGTAAAATTTTTTATGACTTCTTTAATTTAATGCTTAATTTGATTTTAAATATCTCCGTGTATGAATCTCTTTGTTTATTATTAGGTGAGTTTCTTGTTCTTATTTCATTTTTTACTTTCATTCTTAAGTGTGAAAATATGAGAAATAAAAAGTAAGAAATGTGAATAAAATAAAAGGAGAAAAATGTAAGAAAAAATTAATATTGTTTATAGTCCTATTGTAATTTATTTTTTCTATATGTGATTTTTTTTTTTGAGACATATGATAGATTTTACAAGAAGATGAGTGGGGAAAATTGATTATCGGGATAATAAACTCAACTTAGTTGGTAAATTAAAGAAGATAAAAAAAAAATATGTGTGAGAAGGATTAAATATACCTCTATATTTATTCAATTTAATAAAAATTTTAAAATATACATTTATAATGAAAAAAATTCACTTTCATAAGCCAACAAAGATATATTTGACCATTTGTATAACAATAAGCCAACTAGGATATATTTGATAATTTGTATAATAATAAGCATATATGTGAATTACTTTTCTATCGAGAGGGCTTTAAGCTATTGAGGTCCATCTCTTAAGAAGGATGTTGAGGGTGGGGGAGGGGTTCATACCTTGACTTTTTTAAAACAGGTCTGAGTCAAATAACAATGATTCGAAACACTTTTTTTACACTATTTTCGAAACCCGCCTTAACATAAGGATTGTTTTTTTTTTTTACATAAGGATACTAACTAGAAAGGAAAGGCGATAGGAGAATAGCTTGCACATTTTTATTGTGATATCACAACTATGAGCAAATCAAAATAAAATAATAGACTAAAAGCTAGAAAAGCTGAAAACTGAAATTGATTGATAGAGAGATTTTGGAAGTCATAATATAACTTTATAATATTGGTAGTTTTTCAAGTTAGATAGTTCTCTTACATGTATTTACTATGTACAATATTTAGAGAATTAAAGGTTGTAAATGATGATGATAATTAATACATAGAATTGTAAGTAAAGCAAGTGGCTATGATGGAGAAGATGCAGATAAATAGTGAAGGTAGCAATGTGACATTCAAAAGCCTACTCATTCCCCAGTATCCTGCCAGAGTTATTGTACTATCTGCAAATACTCGAGCTAAGGTTCCGGCTTCTGTTGAAAGTAGTCCACCATTATAGGTTCCTTTAGAAAGCCTTGAAGACATGACTCGAGATAGAAGGTTAAGGTTAACGCCTGCATGTTTGAAGAAACAAATGTGTTATTGTATATTGTTAACCATGATTAGTTATGTCTGTTGCATTTGAAGTCATTGGTGCTATATATCACGAATTACCTTCGAGTACTTCAGCAGCTACAAATGTGATTAGAGCTGAACATACATATTGTGGTACGGAATAAGGAATTACGACATGGAAACTCAGAACTATTCCCAAGCATACCAAGATTTCTGATGCAAGCAAAACTTGTCTGCAGGAAATCATTGAAACTTAGTATCAGCACCAGATAATAGACAAACTTGTCTGCTCTTCTCGTACAAAGCAAAATTGACTTTGATATTAGTTCGTTGGGCTATTCTGGCAAACCAGTGGCTGCTGATGGATTACAAGTTTAGCTAATTATGATCGGAATCTAAATGTGAACTTAGTTATAACCTAGTACTATAGACTCGTTCAAATTGGATAAAGGAATATCTCCCGGGATGAATAGCAGTTGATTCAACCAATGATACAATGGAAAGCAATTTCATGCATATTGAGTTTTGTTTGATGATTACTTTCTTTTTACGTCAATGCATGTGTTATTGATGAAAAGGTCAGGAAATTAGAGACAAGATAGCTTCTGTGTTTACCTCTCCTCAAAAATGTTGCTGAGGTAGCTTCCAACAAGAATATTCACTGGAAGGACAGTCAACCCAAGACATGCAAGAAAAACGGCCACATTGCTTGTTGACCATATGAAGTAGTACGTGGTGACAACACTTGATTCAGCAAGTAAAATCTCCATCGCATACTTCAGCATAAAGTATATGAGCAGTTGAACCTGTTCAGAAAGTCATGAGTAAATAAATAGTTAAACCCCGTTAAAAAGACAGAGAAAGAGACAAATATGCAATTTCAGTCTGCACAACCCTCAGAAAGATGCAGAGGCATCAATGTGTTCCTAAGGCTATGAATTTGTGTACAACGTTGAGTCTCGAGAATCTAATGGATACAACCAATTTAGATTGACTTTCTAACACACACTTAAACAGTTCTCTGCACTATATCCTCGTGTTTTCATTTTACCTGAACCTAACAATTCCATTTACCAAGAAATCCATGGTTAAAATATGCACAATGGTAAGATATTAAAATCTGAGATAAAATGGTTCAATATCACACTGGAAACTGTCATCATTTTGACGTGTGTAAGAAGATTTTCAATAGATGTCAACAAACCATATGTCATTTATAAAAGTTTCTTATCGAGATTTGGTTAGCCCTCTACTCTTTGGCATAAGCTATCATACTTGATGAAATCAACTGAAATTCAAACCTTCACTGATGGGGTAAGCAACTTATATGCAGAGACGATGGAAGTAACAGGTTTTTGGATCTCCTCTGCAGATTCTTCACTATTATCGCAATCTTGGTCTTCATCTTCGTCTTGTTTCGTCTCCTCTTCACTTAAAAGCAGTGGCTGGGTAATACCTTTCTGCATTAAGCCATTTTCAATCTTCCCTGAAACTTAAAAAAGGGTTCTTTCAGATGGAATTCTTATTATAGCAGATGTTAAATTTCCTGAGCGAAATTCATAAACGACAAGCAAGGAGTTGTCGCATATAATGTGCCTTCATCTCTCACAGATATTGGGTAAGAGTAAAACTGTTGAATGAAGTAGCTATATTTAGTAAGGATTACTTGAAAGTAATAACAAGCACACAACAAAGATGAGATTAGATAACATATAGTTATTGATGTCTCCACATGTAGAGTTTGGTTTCATTGCTCCGACTCAAATGTCTACCTAATGAGCATCAAAATTCTATATACTTTGATTATTGAGGAGCAGAGGAATCTGGGAAAACTCATCAGCAGTAAAAGGGATAGATCATCTATTAAACCATCAAGCCAGGCAAAAAAAACAGATCTGAGCCATTTACTGTCACCCCAACAATTTGGCATTTATATGTTGTGTTTGTTTGACCAATGCAAGGACTAGATCTACAAAGCATCCTAAGAGATTCAAACAGTCCTCCAGATGGAAATAAACAAACAGTAAACAACAGGTTTGAGACTTTATGGAAGAAACAAAAGAAAATGAATAGAAATATTACTAGGTTTCAAGTGATCATAAGAGTAGGAAATGTATACCACGAGATCATGACATCTCTAGTGTTATTCATAGGTGGCAACAATCATTCTGCTAAATGAGGCGCATGAAAAAGAAGACTATAAAAATCTGATTTGCTCCATGACTGAGTTCTCAAAGTAATGCGTATCACAAATGCACTTGTGCATAGTATATATTACCACAGATACTTTCATCATCTTCTTTTTTTCTTTTTAAATAAAAAATTGGGGGTGGGGAAGGGGATTGAACCCTCACCAAATTGAAAGTTCAAGTAGCCAAACAACTGAACTACTAAGATTCCCCAATAGATTCATCTCACTGTGACAATCATGTGACTTCTCTATCAAACAGATTGTCCATTAAACTTGTCTATGTATATAAATTGGGAAGACATGAGACTAGATATGCAACAAGTAATTTGCAATTAGTCAGGAGGCACCTGATGTAGCAACTTATAGAAGGATCTCAAGAAGTGAATAACGAATCAAGTGAAAGAGCCCAAAAGGAAGAGGTGACTAAGTGTTAAGAGTAGATGACATACCACTATTGGATTTTGGTAGCAGAACATCCTCTATTTCCTCCATTGGAGGTTCTCTAAAGGTAGTCCACACGCATAGCAGGTAAATAAACCATGCAAGAGCCATTATCCATCCTGGTAAAGTGTCTTGGTTAAAAGTGATATTCAGGAACTTAAAGTTAGTTTGAAGCAAGCAGGCAACAGCTGGACCACATGCCATTCCGAGTGCACTTGCACTTACAAAACCAGCTGAAGCCTTCATACGCAAGTGCAGAGGAACACAATCAGTGATATAACGCCTATTAACTGCCCTTGCCGAACCAAGCCTGAAATAGTAAAAGGCCATTTAATGATAAAGACTTACTGGTCCTGAATATGCAATTGAACTAATTAATTGAAAGTTTTAATCTCGATGAAGTGGAAAACAAGCACATATCGCATCGATGATGGTTCCAATTGAACAAACAGTATTAAAATCAATCGCCATTCAGATAAATCTTTTAAGACCAAGAAAACAAGAATGGAATAGATACTTAGAGCTACTCCCTTTTTTGTGATATAGATAAAATCTCTATTTTGGAAACCAAGAAGAAATTATTGTCCGGACTCCTGATGATGGATATACTTATAAGACTCCAACAAAAAGAATACAAGAGGCTCTTCCAATTCCTTTTATTTTTTTCCCGAATATTTCCTATGATCTTCTGCCGTCTCATCCAAAATGTCCAGACTCCTCTTCAATAAATTTAAGATATCTAAGGCTCTAGCTTATTAGGGGGACAGATCATTTCCATAACTCCAACTATATACCAACTAATGTTGATTATGCCCAACAAAGTGCAAGTCAGACTAGTCAAAATGTTCTATATTGCTGTATAACTTATGAACAGTAATGATTATATCCTCCTTTGGTGAATAAGCAAATCCTTTCAAATAATTACTATCATAAAAAAAAAGCTAAGACCAAAAGCTAAAAATATAATTGTACAATAAAGGATACGGAATTACAGATTACTTAAGTAGCACTATAGTTAGTGTAACACTTACCCACAAAATAGACGTCCAGCTAGAAGAAAGTATATCGAGTTGAAGTCATAAGCCAGTGCATATAAGGTATTCCCGACAAGAAGGACAATGCTGCTGAATAAAAGAGGCTTCATGTAGGATTTATTTGACCATGCACTAAAATACACTGAAGAGAACACCTGAGCAACAGCCATAGACCCAATCACAGCCCCACAAAGAGTTGCTGCAGCTCCAAGACTCATAGAGTAGTCATCTGCTGTTGGGACTATTATGTATGTGTTAACCATATACAAGAATGCATTTGCCAAGTTCAGCAAAAGTGACATCAAGTGATATCTCTCATTGGCAGCATGATCCTCAGAAGGAGTTGGTAATTCTTCTGGTAAAATGAGTGCATGTTTCCCCAAATAGTGAAGGAAATCAGTTGAATTTGTTAGTCTATCCACTGCTTGATTAATTGAACCAATGATCGGGTCCTGCATCGTAGCAATAAACTTTTTTCACAAACAAAATCAGGATGAATGAAACTAAAGGTAAGTGATATTTATATTAGCTCATGTCTCCTTTGGATATTTCATTCTCTTGGAGGCAATCAATTTATTAGAAGGTATTTTTCTTTCTGATACCACAAACCTTGACGGATTTCTGTAGTTCTCACACCACATGAGAAGTGCAACTACACCTGACCAAGACTCCGATGGAAGACTTTTTTTAACACAACAAGTTCGAAATTTCCTCTTAAATCACTAGAACATACAGATATTGTCCTAACAAGTGGAGTTATCACAGATTACAGAATACAAACTATTGGGTGGTATAAATATATTGAGTAGAGTTATTTCATGTATTTTCTTGAAGTTGTGTCTCCCAGGGAAAATAAACAACGAGAAGTATCTTTTGTGACTTTTTTCCATGGGATATCCTTTTTAGAACCAAACTTAGTTTTAAGTATAGTCAAACTAAAGGTTTAACTAATGATAGAGTCGTTGTGCAGTTGTGTCGAACATGAATTTGTGTGTGAAAGTGAAGAGGAGTCAGTGTAATCTTTTGAAGGTATTAGATGTAAATAGTGAATTCTCTTTCTATCTTCCCATAACTCATAAGTTACAGAGAAGAATAGCTGACAAATTATGTAACTAAAATGGAATAACAAAAAAAATTAACAATCTTGTGTCAAAGTAACCTGATTGGTTAAAAGGAAAAGAGAGAACCTGAAGAGGCAGATCCGGGTGATCATATATTGAAGTATAATTCCCCTTGTTATCTTGAAGATCCGCCAGATTGCGAGATATGGTTCCAACTACAGCTGAAACGCCCTGCATGTTACTTGCGTGGCTGTAAGTTAAAATATGTTTTTAATTCATTCTAAGGATTAAAGAAATAATGTCTTAGCAAATTCTGTTTACAATTTCAATTATCCAAGAAGTTGCATTTTAAAGTAATTTAGAGGAAACAAAGTAAGTTACTAAAGAACTCATGAGAAAGGAAAAATAGAAAAGTTGAGTTCAGTTGTCATACCACATGCTTAAATATTTGTCTCAGCTGGGAATAAGGATGATTAGCTCGAGTCTTGACATAGTAATTGGTGAATTTATAACCGCATCTCTTGTCAAACTTTTTCAGTATCTTGCGCACACCAATGGCATTCATTTCAACGAAAAAGAGAAGCTGTAGCAGTTCTCTGCCTACATCTCTATATGACTGTTGAAGTTCAGATAATTTTGAACCATCTTGTTGCTGTACTAGGACATCATGCTCTTGCCCAAGAATAAATAACCTTCTTGCCAGTTCCCCTTGTTGCTCCAACAGGAATAAGACAAACTTTTCGATCTGAAATCATGAGGTAATGTTTAACTAATTAACAGCAGCGGCAATTGTATATCATATAAAGTTCATGTGCACTTCTGTTATGAGTACTCCTCTTATCCATACATTACAGTCCAAAATTTTTGTATAAATTAGATACGTTCTGTTTATGTTTGTACCTGCTTATCTAGAATCCTCGAGAAGTCCTTGAGAACATACTCACGACTTTGTTCAGAAACTTCAATCTGCTGCACATAGTTCTTTACTTTCTTCTTCATCAACTTATAGTTGATGTAATATCTGAAACAAGTCAGTGTTACCATCAGCATTAAGCCGCTCTGCGTTTAATACTGTTTGAAGCAAAAAACTTAGCAATGTTTAACTAATTTACAGTTAAGTTGTGACAGCTAGGCTAAGGGGATATTTGTTACAAGTGTACATCATCCTGTTTCAGCATAGAAAGTAATGTAAAAGAACAAAAATAGTGCTGGATAAAATAAACACAATCTTAAGCTACCTGCATATAAACTTTCCTTGAATACACCAACCAAACCAAAAAGGATAAGAAATAATCCAATATAACTAATCTCAACATTACTAATACTAATACTGTAATACACCATATATTCGATATTATTCTTATACATCTAATAAATGACCTCAAAGTTTCTAACAAATGAGATGGTAATTACTAATACTACCAAATTAATTTTCCAAAATACAAATTACAGAGAAATTAAGCATTGAAACATGATATGAAAGATAAATGAAGTTTGGGAAAAATGATAAATGTACCCTTGCCATTCTTGAATTTGAGTTTCTTTCAACCTTTTCCCAAAGGCAACCATCTTTCAGAAGCAGGGGAATGTTAAATCTGAGAATATGAAGAAAAAATAAATTAATTAAAGATTGAAGAGCTGATACTTCAAACTAGTAAAAAAGTGAAATCAATTGTGAAAAACATGTGATACAAACTCCATAAACTCACACAAAGTGTTCCAGATAACATAAACTTATCACTGTTTCGAATATTATATTAATGTTGGGATTAGTTATGGCGGAACACGATTAAATGTCCCAATTGAAATCTTGATTGTGTGCGTATATAGAATCGAATTGCATGTACATGTGGCCAACATGCATGATTACAAATTTTACAGAACACGCCAAAGTTTCCATCTTTTCTGCTTTTTTTTCTCTCTTTTCACACACAGAGAAATCAATTTATGGAACCACACTAAAATTAAAACGCAAATGACCATACAGGAAATTGGGAAAAATAACCTCAAAATCTGAAAAAAAAATATATATATAAAAAAAATAGAAAAGTTGTACTGATCTGCATGCGTCCATAAGGGCAAAGGGATTTTGCAGTTCAGTTGAGTAGTGAAATACTCAAACAAGTTGCTCTCATAAATCTCGCATTATATTTTCTTTATTTTTAAATATATAAAAAAATTATTTTGAAAATTGAATTTACAGTTAAAATAAATAAATCCAGTTTTCGATTTTTGAATTATGCTAATATAATTTTCCGTAAAATATAGCAGAAAATCCCATCCCATGCATAGGAAAAGGGAATAAATTTCATCTAGAGTCATCCATCTCTGAGCGTTTGGATTGGCTTAAAAATTGATCAAATCTACTTTTAAGTTAGTTTTTAATTTCTCTGAAAGTGTTTGGCAAATATAAAAAATAATTTAAAATAAATTAAAAATGACTTAAAATAAGTTGGAAGTTTTTGGCAAGGTAAAAAATAAGTTGGGAAGTTTTTGACAAGGTAAAAAATGATTTAAAATAAGTTAAAAATGACTTAGAATAAGTCAAAAATCAAAAGTAGGTCTCCCCTACTTTTTATTTTTTGACTTAAAAGTCATTTCAATTTAATTTTTTATTTTTGACTTTATAGCTATTTTTTTTAAGCCAATCCAAACAGGCTTTTACTCCCTCCATTTTTATTTATGTGACATCATTTTAAATTTCACGTGCATTATGAAATTAAGAAAGTTTATTATTCTATCCTTATTTTTATTTTGGGAGTCAAGTTTTCAATTAATGAATATGAATTAATTAATTTGACCAATAAACCTGAATTATTTACTTAGTTTTTCTAGGTTGGTCAAATATCTATATTAATTATCAAGGATATAATAGAAAGAATAGTATAATTTATGTATTAATTTTATAAAATGACAATATTATGAACTAATTATTTATAATAAATGACATATAAAAAAAAAGAAAGGGGCGGGGGGTGGGGAAAGAGTATTAATTTATCATTCTCAGACTTTAATTACTTTTCTGAAAGAGAAATCCACCTTTTGAGTATTCAGTTATGACTTGAACGTGGCGCTCGCACTTGCAAGTGGGACATATGATCTCTTTTTCTTTTCTTTTTTCTCACTCCTACATTTTTTATGTTGATTTTATAGTTACTATTCTTCCGTCTTATATTAGTTGTTTATATTATTAATTAATTATTTGTTATTTATAAAATTATAATAAATTAATTTTTATAAAGTTTTAATAAAATAATTCATCTTATATTTAATTTTTTAAGGCATAAATGAAAAAATAGATAACTAATACTTATGAGACAAAGAAAGTAATTAGTAGTGGAGCTAGTCCTTAAACAAATTAAATGGTTCAAATACAAATAGTTACAAGTATGATTTAATAGAGGATGTTTTACTTCTAATTATGAAATTTCTAAGCTAATTTTGAATTGTAACGATCCATTTGGTCGTTTTGAGTATTAGAGCTTTTTATTGCATAAAAGACTTTTTCCGATAGATTCTAAATGAGTATTTTGGACTATTCGTAACTACATTTATGTATTTAGTGAGGTAATTTTAATAATTAATTTAGTTGATGGGTCACTTTCCCCACTTTTATAATTTTAAGGTATATAATTAGGATGATAACTGGTCAGTAGAAAAGAAAGAAAATTAAAGAAAAGAGGCGCATGGTTGTAGAGAAAGATCGAAAGGGCGGCTTCAGGTGAGATATTTTGTTTTCTTACTCCAATTTTTCCTAGTACATTACCTATATGGATATTAATTATTAGTTAATGGTTAAGGATGATCCATTAGCCGTTTATTGGATATAGTTTTTGGGCGCGGATAAATTACGGTGTTGATTGATTTTGTTTCCATTCAGGTTACTGTTGTAACTTGTGAATTATCAAGAATTTCTATTGGTTAGTTAACATGTAGGGGTTTAGATTATATTAGAAAATTTCATATTAAGATAAGAATTGTACTAAGGTATAGTGTGCTGGTTGAAAGACATTGGAACAAGTGTTAGTGGGAAAATTTAATTATATTGAAAGGGAAGGAAATTTGTTAAAGGCAGAATGATTGCTATCTTTAAAATAATAAAAGTATAATGATTAAGCACGGTTAAAGGATTTGATGAGTTGAGTGGATTACAGGAACTCCTAATGAGCTGTTAGTTTTATTGATAAATGATTTGAGGAATTGAGAAGAATAGATTTGATTAAATTGTGGCCATATAGTAACGTTCTGTAATTTGTTCTCTGGGAAGGCTATTAGTTCAAAATTAATTAATTTTCGTTCTAAATTTGGTTCTTCTAATTATCATCATATTATAAAACAAGTTTTGGATATGTTAAGGTAGGTAATTAAATAGTAGGTGTATTGTATTATTTAAATTCCATTAAAGTTATGCTAATTGGAGGAATTAAGATTTACCCTTACGCTTGAACTTTAAGAAATTGATTATAGAATTGGGTGAGTTTTGGGTCTAGGCTAGACACAGAATAATATGAGTGTTTATAGACTCGTTAACTTACAAATTATGCATATATACTTGATAGATTGAAAGGGTTCGGAAGCATTGAGGAAAGGAAAAGCATTGGAGAAGTAGCTTGCTTGATTTCGGTTCTCCGGTGGAGGTAGGTTATGGTTTATTCTATTTGATAGATAGACTCTTAATAGCGTTTGATATGCATTGAATGATATTGCGAAGTTCTCTATGTACTTGATTGTGTGATTGTGTAGCTTGGTTGTGTGGTTTGTGTTTGGTCTGAAATCCTAAGACCGTGGAATTTATAATCTTGAACCCTCTCTATCGAAGTGATGCCTTGAATAAAGAAGGCTTGATGAAATATTGTTAATGAATTGAAAAGTGGTGATAATAAATAATAAATTAATGATATTATTGGATCGAAATGTCACGTTCCGACACAATATAATTGGATCGGAGTGTCACGTTCCGACACGTATTATTGGATCTGAGTGTCACGTTCCGACACGATATAATTGGATCGGAGTGTCACGTTCCGACACGTATTATTGGATCTGAGTGTCACGTTCCGACACGATATAATTGGATCGGAGTGTCACGTTCCGACACGTATTATTGGATCTGAGTGTCACGTTCCGACACGATATAATTGGATCGGAGTGTCACGTTCCGACATGTATGATTGGATTTGAGTGTCACGTTCAGACACAATATAATTGGATCGGAGTGTCACGATCCGACACGGTAACATTAAAGGAAAAAGATATTGAATTAACTTAATGTACTCAATCTCAAAGAACTCAATTCTCAGATTAGTTTGGTTTGGAGGCATGAGTCCTCATGTGTGATCTTGATATTGTTAACTGATTACGTACTTACTTTAGTGTTGTTGACACTAGTTCATGTGTTTGTTGCTTGCCACCTGCTAAGTGTCATAGTTGATTTTATACTTTTATTCATTACATATTAGTTTCTATTTTGGGTTGCCGATGATATCTACTCAGTACATGTTGCCCTGTACTGAGCCTTACTTGCGTTTTCTTGTTTCTTTTTGTGGAGTGCAGCGAGTGTATCAGTGACTTCGACTCGCCCTCAGCTCTAGCCAGTCTCCAGCACATCAGGTTCCAGGGTGAGCTATTCATTCCAGCTCGTGTTGGATTCTCTTGGTCATGGCACGATGTTCTTAGTTTTCGGACATAAACTATTTTATTCATTTATTTTGGTGTCTTTAATACTCTTAGACTTAGTATTTGAAGATTAGATGTCATTGATGTGATAGACTTTTAGATTTTTAGGATAATAAGTGTTAGACTTTAGAGGTTTATTTGATTGGTTACTTTAATAAGTTTTGAGCTTCTGCATTATTGTTGTTATTCGTAGTTGAATTATTGATATATGTTAGGGTTTGGATTCCTTGGTCGCCCACTTAGGAGGTTAAGTGTGGGTGGCACTCATGACTCATTTTGGATCGTGACATGAATTTAATAGAATTCCAACACAATTATTATATAACAAATGAGAAACCTAAAAAAAACAAAGTAAGTAGTAACTCACCAAAAATATTGAAGATTTATTATATACTTTGTTCACTTTTATTTGTTATCTTTTGTTTTTCAAGAGTCAAACCGTATATATATATATATATATATAAATTGTGCAAAGGGATTTTAAGTTGCTATTTAAATCTTGTAGTTGCAATTTCACCTTATATATATATCAAAATCAAAGTGCACAATGTAAACTCGATCGACATATCCTTGTCTAGGGGTGTACATGACCGGATTGGTTCGGGTTTTTCAAATATCAAACCAAACCATTTGTGTAAAAAAATTAAATTTATAAACCAAACTAAACTAATAAAATTTGGATTTTTCGGGTTTTTCAAATACCAAACCAAACCATTGTGTCGAATTTTTAAATTTATAAATCAAACCAAACTAATAAACCTTGGATTTTTTCGCATAAAACATATAATTAACTTGTGCTCCAATTATTTCTTTAATCTAACCAAAATACAATTATCTAAGGTGTTTCTTAAGAAAATAACACAAAATATGAGATGAGTACTGATATGACACAAAAATATTCAATAAAAAATAATAATGAAATCATCATATAAAATAAATATTGCAAAGTCATAATGAAAATGATCATAATTTAAAAGTACTAAATCATGCTAAAATAAGTTTAATAAGTATTAGTTACATGACTAAATATTAAAGGAAATTAAAATTAGATTATGTATTTGAATTGTCTAAACCAATGTAAAACC
>NW_006238936.1:1261159-1262560 GCF_000226075.1 Solanum tuberosum | reverse complement strand
ATTAGTTTGATTTTGATTTAAGTTTTATTATAATTATCAACATCTATGAACTATAATCTTTATTGGACCATTCCGAATTCTAAGTTTTAAACTTGAAATAATATATTAAAAGATAAAAACTATGAAATAGTAAAAGAAATATTTTAAAATTATGTCAATGTAAATATTTTTATGTATAAAATAAAATTTTAAAATTACATATATAGTGTCGGGTTGGTTTATTTTAGTTAAAACCAAACCAACCCAAATACAGTCGGGTTTTTTTTCCAATACAAAACCAAGTCAAACCAAATCACTAGTCGGATTTTTTGTTTGATTTGACTCGATTTTCGATTCGATTTTGTACACCCCTATCCTTGTCTATTTTTTCTTTTCCTACTTCCACTCGAAAGAATAAAAAAAAGAGAAAAATGACAAGGCAAAAAAAACAAAGCAGCAGGTCCACACAATAATTAATTAGTAAGAACCTGTATTTTTGCTTACATTCAAAGTGGTCAAGCAGGAAAAAATGAGTCTACAGATTAAGATATAAAGTTACTATAAAGCTACTCTCTATAAAAGTGCATTACTTTTTTATTAGTCTATATTAAATAAAATGAAAGTACATTCTAATATTTCCTTAAAAGAAATTTTTATAGTCACACACATATATATATAGGTATATATATATATATACCACAAGTCTCAGAAAATCTCAGGATAACAAGTTTAAACGTCTTTTTCTAACAACAACATTTAACAAGTTTGTATCAAATAAAACTAGTGAAAAACAAATTGGAACAAAGGGAGGTACGTAGTACTTTTCAACATACAAGAAACAGAAAGAAAATATGTAAATGCAGCTAATCACGATCATGATTCCTGAACAAGAATTACTATTAGAATAGGTATCTTTATTTATACGAATAGTCAGACAAATTTATCGCTTAATTTTTCTAATCAGTATACGTAGATTATACATGATCATAATACATGGATTATACATATATTATACATGCATCCACCAGGAACTTTTAGTTTATAAGGCAGTTGGATGGACGGCTATTTAGGTTTGGTTTCCAAGATCATTGTATGGGATAGATGAGATTTTCTGAGTAAAAGTTAGTACTCACCATCAGAAAGAAGAAATGCATGGAGATGATATAATTAATATGAAGAGACATATATTTATATATATATAGAGAGAGAGAGAGAGAAAATAGAAGTGCTTACATTTTTAAAGCTGCTTAATAGAGTAAATGAAGATATATATTGTTCATGCAATCTCTTCAGTAGTGTCTAATGAGAGTCCATACTTATAGGGAAAATGCTAAAGTGAGTGTGCACAATAAGAATTTCAAGAATCTTTTTGTAAGCAAAATTAAAGAGGAGTTGTAGTGGGAGGGGGGGGGGGGGGGGGCG
>NW_006238936.1:1230778-1261027 GCF_000226075.1 Solanum tuberosum | reverse complement strand
GGGGGGGGGGGGGGGGGGGGGGTTGTTCAATATTGCGGCCTTTTGGGATTTCAAGGGCCATGTAAGTAGGAACAGTTCCAACCAAGTAACTCATTAATCTATAAGATTTTGACACGTTTTACAATATGGACTAGGTAAATAACACTAACTCCTAAAAAAAACAAATGAAAGTGGCCATCCCTTACAATTTGTTTGCTATATACTTTAACTGAAATTAAAATTTAAATAAAAACATGATTTTCAACACTTATGTGAATAAATGTTATACGGAGTAATATTTATGTGATTATAATTTTTTTAATAATTTATGGTCCTAAAATTACCATAATATTTGTGTAACTATAGATTTTTATAATCTCCTAATATTTATGTGTTTATTTCTTATGAAAAGTTTGAAGTTTATTGTTTTCAAAGATAATAATATATATTTTCTTTTAAATTGGACAATAAGAAAAAATTCCTTTTATTACAATTGTTTGTCTAATATATTAAGAATATTTTTTTTCGTCATTACGTTAACAAAATCATGTAGCACATTGATCTTGTCACATTACAATTTACGGGGAAATAAAAGGAAAGAGAGTTAATGAAAAGGAGAGTGCAAAATAAGGGTTACAGTGGAATATTGAATAAATATGGATATACTATCCTCTCAACTTTAACAAGAGGTCTTGCTATAATTTTAGATATTATGGAAAAAAATTCTTAATTAGGAAGTATTTCTTTTTTAAATGGTGTGCAAATTCAATTAATCAAATCTCTAATGGAGATAACTACTATCGGCTGGCCAATGAAAAATTAAAGAAAACATCATCTTACCACCCTTTTGAGGTGGTTCATCATCCTGCAGGTTGTACATAATGGTGGAGTCATATGTGAGTGTCAACTAATACATTTGCGTCGAAAAATTATACTATGTAGCTAGGTAAATAAATTTTCCTTAAGTATATATATGTTACATATTGATACCTTTTGATTTTTTCGTGAATTTATTTCTTTATAGTTTGACATTTCTTAATGAAAATTATGGCTCTATCATTGATCGTACATTTTAATTCTTTTTTATGTACAAACACAAGTGACAAAGGAGAACCTTGACGTAACAAGCAGTGGCGGATCTATTAAGGCATCTGGGGGTGCCACGCCACCCCCGAACTTCGACGGAAACTCTATAAATACATAGGTATATATATATAATATTTATATTTATATAAAGCGTGCCACCCACAGAACAAAATTGGCTTGTGGTGCCACGGTAGGAGGGCAACTTTAGAAGGCTGATGTTGCGGGTTCGAATCCCATTTGTACCTATTTTTTTGAGAAAGACATTTTTTTAAGAAAAAGGAAATTGCTGCACACGTTCTTTTAAGAAAAATTAGAGAACTAAAATTAATTTATATCGAAAAGATGAATAATTTAATCAAATATAAAATTAATTTAATCGATAAGTCTATTTGGCACCCACGGAGTCTAAATCCTGGATCCGCCACTGATAACAAGTAAAGTTATTTAATTTTCATGTGATCAGATATATGTTTAAGCCGTGCAAACAATCTATTGTAGGAATGTAAGGTAAGTCTTTTATATATATACACAATATATTCTTATGATTCGGCCTTTTACCAAACTGTACAGATACAAAAAAAAAACTTAGTGCATCGAATTTTATGTTACGTACAAGCGGTCCGTGACTGTAAATCACTCTAGTGGAAAGCAACATCATAACTGACATATAAGATACGAACAACTGGATGACACTTATGAATTGGTCATGAACTACAAAATCCATTGGTTCTTATATTGCAATATTAGATGATATTATATATGGGCTAATTCATCTTGGAGACTCAAATTTCAGACAATAGAATGATACTATGACTATGATTTGCATCCATTAAAAGGTGAAAAGAATATACCATCTTTTTACCCGGCTCAAATAGTGACATGACACTTGACAGTCAATAAAATATGTGAAAATGTACTCTGAAATTTATGTTATTTAGATTTCAATTAAAATAACTAAGTGCCTTAAATTTTGACGGATAAAGTTTTTCAATGCACATAAAATAATATGGACATTAGTTATTGAAAAAAAAATATTCTTCTTTTTATCCCAACGTTACGTACAATTGCCCAAATTAAGTCATTTTCTAACAAAAATCAACATGGATATTTTGATTATTTATTAATTTAATAAAGCTCTATATTGTCTCCAATTGTTAGGGACAAATATAGCCAACCTAAAACCAGAGTTTAGTAGTCACAAGCAAATACAATATTACAACTAGCTACGTACCTAGGACCACTTTTCTCATGTGCGATTAAGATTTTTTTATTTTTTTTGGGAGTTTCTTGCCCACTTCATTGGTAATATATTAAACTTAAAAAATGATTAGTAAGTGCGTTAGGTTTGATTAAGTGTATTTAAAAATTGGTGTATAGTTAATTTGCCTTTAATTAGGTGCAAGATAATATGTACAAAGAAACTTCACAACTTTCTTAGTCAGGTATGGATGTATGATATTAATTTAATTTAATCGCAAGATATTTATCTACAATTAGCTTAACTTGTATTTTTTTATTCTTTTATTATATATGGTCGAACGTGTTTTGTTTTTTGTCAAAATAAAATGCATCATGAGTCCAAAAACATAGGCTTCTTTCACTAATAATTTGTATGGACCTTCATCAAAGATTCTCTCCCACCAAAATCGATCTTATCCATTTGAATAAATTAATAAATTCCTCCGTCCGCTTTTAATTGTCCAGATAAAAAAATCAACAGATAATTTATTATTTCATAGTATCTATTTTACCCTTATTATTAGGTATTAGGATTAGTAATTAATTATCTCAAATTCATTTTTCAACGAGTGAGATGGACAAGACCGAATTGTTCGGATGATAATTTCTAAGGTACTGACTAGTGAGTTTGAGTCACCAGAAACGCAAAAATGAGGTAGTAAAAAACATCGGAAAATGACCATTTTGCTCTTGTACTTTCAGGAAAATGTTATATTTACCCTTGTCGTACTTTTTTGAATATATTTTCTCTTACTATCCAACTTTGGATACATATTTATTAAGTCTCATGTCCTCACTCTTATTATCCTGCTAGGTTGGAGAAATATTCAACATATTTTTCCTAATTTGTTAGGCTTCCATTTTCCTAGCCATAAATTGTCTATGATGACCCAAAATGTGAATTTTGTAATACTTGTCTACATAACATGAAAGTAGAACAAACATTAGTAAAGGGAAGAAATTGCATGAATTTAATGGCTCAATTGCTTGTTGTTTAGCCTACTCCAGTATTCATCCTCCCATGCCTCCACTTGTTCTTTTGTTCAAGAAATGACTTAAGCTCTTGAGGTTCACAAGGTGGAGGAAGTGTACATGGATTTGTATAACTAGGAGATTTCTCTAACCCTTCTTCCATGAATTTTCTCCATATACCATCTGAATTGCACGCCCACGACTCCGAACATATTTCAACAGCATTTGCAGGAATTATATTATTGGTTCAAACTTCAGCAGCTTTGCGTATTCGTTCAGCAAATGAAACATGTAATCATACACATATTCCATCTTCAATTCTTCGTGAATGAAATGACTTTCCGTTCTCCCAATATCCTGTGCCTGCCAACACATAATTGGTACCTATATTGGTGGGACATAGTAGGGTATCTAATGAAATAGTCAAGATGTGTGCAAGTGATTGTTGCATGCCCCATTACATGACTTGAAGAGATCCAATAAGCGAAAGGCGCTCTATCCTTCCATTTGATTCTTCTGTTACCTTATTTTATGTCCTTAATCACACTTCTCCATGATTTTATATTTACTTCAGCCCTACAATATTTAATAACAAATGAAATTATTAGTAGATGCAGGGGTGGAGCTACCCTTGGGGATAGGAATAGAGGTCAAAATTTGGTTTAATGCATATATATATATATATATATATACAAGTGTTTTGACACCTCTTGACACACAAACTGAAGGTTTAATGTAATGGTTAATTAAGAGGCGGCCAAAATTGCGTGTTAGTACTTGAGGGCAAATGAAGGTTACCACTTACCAGCCCCAAAATGACCAATCTGGGAAGACAATATCCAAACTTTGCCAATCTGAACAGTAGCTAAACAACGGTGGAGGGCCGGAGTTAGGTCTCTGGTAATGTTTGGCTGGCCAGTTTTCAATCTTAAACATGATCTCTAAATTAGGCAATTTGCCAGGGTACCACCTAAGAAGCTGTACAATGCCATACATAGTGAACAAATGTCTACTCTGAAAGTATCTCTTAAGCATTGTATCAACATATATATATTTTGCCATCTACTATAATTATATATTCTGAAATATGCATTCCATTTCTCTTTCTCCAACATTTTCCTAGTGATTCCTGTTTCCTTCCATGGCTTTAAATCTTCATGAATCCATCTAAAATACTCAGGACATGTTGAGTTGTTAGTGTTGAAGGGTTTATATGATGTAGGATAGTGATCTCTTGGGCATGTATTCGACCAATTCCATGAAGCACAATCTAACTGGTATTCGAGAATAGGGGCTTCATCGAAAAATTACTACTATATTTTACCTGCATAAATTTAAAGATATCATAATAAAAAGAGGTCAATATATATTGTATCAAATAGTATACTTGACTTACAAGATCAAACCTTCCAGTCAAGGACAAGAAAGAAACTGCGACCAGACTAGAGAAGAAAAACAACAAAGATTTTTTGTTCTTCAGATATCTCCATTTTTTTTGCCATCACTGAATTATTTGACATAAGGTATAGTATAATAATATTGTAAGTACTTAATATTGATAATCAGAGTATATAGTACTACACGTTAAGATTCGTGCTGCTTCCCTTGCCGTTTACGTTAACACTAGAACAGGCGACCTCAAGGATTTTTCGTAACTATTTAACCACTAGACTAAACATTTAACTTGTGTCAAGACGTGTCAATATTTGTATATATATTATTAAATTAAAATTTGACCTTTATATACAATGTAATTTTTCAACAAAAAGGTGTCAAGCGACACCCTTTGGCCAACGGTGGCTCCACCCCGGACTCACTTGTACATGCAATATGTTATATGAGACTTTAATTTAGTGACAAATTCATGAATGATAATTTATCATTTTCACTAATTTCCTATTTCTCGGCATTAATATTAATTTATTAAATCATGAAAATATTAAATTAGGGTCTCAATGGCCTTATATTCGAGTCGACCCTGCATTATTCCCCATCATATAAGGAGATGGATCACCTTTGACCTAAAAAAAGAGAATATACTTAAGTGAACTGTAAAATAGTACCTAATTGGCTAATTCAATTTAATTATAAGGCTATTAAGTAACATTTGGAAATGACAAGGGATGCATTATGAACTCGGAAATAGTTGAGGTAGTTTACTAAATCCAATCCCTTTATCAAAGCCCTTCACCCGACAATTTTTTCTCCTTCGAAGAGCGACACAGAATCTCCAACACTGTCTTCGGCAATGGCGACTCCTGAGGAAGCTAAGCTCCACCAGTTTCTTCAATGGCTAGAGGTCCCAAAATTGTTTCTTGGAAACTTACCTTTATACCCTTTAACATAATTTTACATAAATGATAATGGGTCACTAACTTGGACTTCAAATTCAGTTAAACAGAGCAGAACTACGTGGTTGCAGAATCAAATACAGTGAATCCAGTAAAGGGTTTGGAATTTTCTCATCTAATCATGCATCTGATGGTAAAGTTTTGATTTTTTTTCATTTTTTTGTTTTGCTTTTTCTTGCCCAAACTGTTTAATTTTGGCAGCATTTCTTGGTTTACAGGTTATTTGGTTGGTAAGTAAATGTGGAATTGTCGATAGGATAGCAAGTTTAGATGAATAGAGAGCTCGTTTAATTATCTTGGTTTCTATTGTCCATTTTTTTCTTTGTGAAAATTATGCTTTTTTTCTGTTGGGTCTTTAGGGTGAAGAGGAGGGAGATAATGCTTTATTGCAACTCTGGAGTTTGAGTATTAAAATTCTCGATGTTCGTTTAATTTCTGTGATTTTTACTTGAGCATGTAAATGTTTTGATTGATTGAATGACTCTTCTACGAGCACTTATTGTTCAACATGATCCTCTGCTACTGGCGACAAAAGGAATGATCTTTTGTTCCGTTTAATGTGGTTTGGAAATCACTGGTCCCCAGTTTTATTTTATCTTTTTCTTGTGTATATATCATTTTGTTGGTTAAAGATGTATTCATGTTTATGTGCAACATTACTCATCAAAAATAGCAGAAGGAAAATCTGTATTGAATCCTGTATAGTAGGGCGTTTTTTCGTTTGTATTGTAGTGGTGTTGTTTTGTGATCGATGAAAACTTTAATGTTTGGGGAAAAAAATGGAAATTCCTCTCAATCATGCATGTGCTTATTTCGCTGTGTCAATTTGTATCAGGGATACTACTGGTGGTTCCATTAGATTTGGCTATAACTCCAATGAGTGTACTTCAAGATCCTCTTCTTGGACCTGAATGTAGGGCAATGTTTGAGGAAGGGGAAGTAGATGATAGACTCTTGATTACCTTATTTCTAACCGTGGAGCACCTACGAGAAAACTCTTCATGGAAGCCGTAAGTATTAAATTAATCAGTGTTCATTTCTAAATAGAAAACTAAGGCAGTAATTGCTAGAAGACAACAGGTACTTTGATATGCTTCCAACCACATTCGGAAATCCACTTTGGTTTTCTGAAGACGAGCTTTTAGAGCTTAAGGGAACCACATTGTATCGGGCTGCTCAGTTGCAGGTATAGTTTCTTAATGTATGGCGTAGTTTTAATAAGGTCTTTCTATTTGGCCATACATAAATCCCTGATAAGTGATACCTGCCACTATGCCATTGTGAGCTTAAGAAAATGAGTTGGCGACATTCTTTTCCTCTTGGATTTGGATAGCTTATTGTTTTATTACTTTAGTATGAATGTTAATTCGTTCTTTACATTCAGTATCAAGCACATAAGAACTTAAGCAGGTTTCTGTTGCAGAAAAAAACATTGCAGTCTTTATTTGATGAAAAGGTGAAGAGGTTGGCTACGAAGCTTTTAACTCTTGATGGACATCCAGAAAGGTATGTGCCATATCAAACTTTTATAACTAGTGGTAAGTGTATAATTCACCCTTGCCTGCACAATATTATACTGCTAAAAACAAACTTATACTCTGTAATCACCATTTTTACAGTGGAGACTACATAGTGTATTACTGTGCTTAGATTAGGTGCAAAGGATGTTACATAATGTGCTAACCACTTCTTACCTATGCATACAAGAAAACTTTGTAGCCTCAGTTTCATTGTTGTCACTGTGAAAACCTTTTGGCTTTTTGCTTGTGCTTTGAATCATAATCTTATTAGGGGTCAGTGTTCCTTCAGGTGGAAAATGACATAATACGTACTTCAATGCCTTCATGGTTGGTCTCTATGCTGCATTCACGACTGATGGATTGATGGTTTCTTGAACAATTCATGCTAGATAAAAAGCTATATGCTGTACTCACCAGTGTATAGTGGAGAATGCATATTATATTAGTATACAGTATACTTAGATTCAGTGCAAACAGTGTTACATAATACTCTTTAGTTGGCACTTTCATCTTTTTGAAGTTGAACAGCTCGCTAGCCCAATGTGTTGGTCTTGTGGTTTTTATGATGTGTTGGATTTTAAAAGTGCATCGGTTATTTAGAAATCTTATTCTGAACTTGTTGCTTTTTTGGCAGAGATGTGAAGTTTGAAGACTTCCTTTGGTATGCATCTTTCTAGGAACTAGACAGTCATTCTCTTCCTAAACAATGGCCCCTCATCTTCACAATTCAATATTATATTAATTTTATGTAAGCTGCTGACACGTTTTAATCTCGTGGACATCATAGGGCAAACTCCATATTTTGGAGTCGAGCACTAAATATCCCTTTTCCGCGCTGCTATATATTTCCTATGGATTCAGAAGGACAAGATAGTGACATTTCTAGCAAAATCGTCAATTCTGCAACACAAACTAATGGTTGTGGCGGTTTATCTAATGGAGAGTCTGCAAAAGGTGAGGTCAATGTTCATTGTCTTTAGTATGTTTCTTCCAGCAACGTCCCCTCTCCAACTAAGGAACCTTATTCTTACTTGGTAGAATGAGATCTAGTTCTGACTATAATTTAAATACCTATGATTTCAGTACCCGAATATGATGCACTCCAAGATAAAGTTGCTTCTGCTGCTTCCATTTCACAAGGAGAGATAGTTTGGGTGGAAGGTCTAGTCCCAGGCATTGATTTTTGCAACCATGGTAATTTAGCAGTCCTTTGGTACCACCTATTCCTGGATTAGTTCACTGATATTCTACTCTGCGGTTCTTTATTTGAACTATTTAATAATTTCTGACTAATTAGTGTGATTATATGGATGTGATGGAGCCTACGAATACACAGAACAAGCTAAAGACGTCTTCCATCTTGCTTCTCCGCTGAAATCTGTAATTTTTAGAGGCTGTTTGTTTCGCTTGTTTCCTTTCTCTGTTGGCTTCAGCTATTTCAAATGTCCAAGATACATGTATAATGCTATCTTGTATCTCCAGGACCATAAAACAAAGTTATTCTTAGCGCTTTTTTCAATTAGGAGAAAGTATCAAACTATTGACTCCAATTGCAATACTTGTGCAGCTGTTGTTTACTGTCATACTATACCCTCTTTTTCAAGAAATTATGATTTTGGCTTTATTTTGATAGATTTAGCTTCCATTTTGAGGCACCTCTATTATCTCCAGAAAGCTGTTGTTGACAGTAGACAGTGTCAATTTATACTTTACTACAATCGTCAATCAGGCACACTCAATCAAGTTTTTTCTTGGATCTTTGTAGCTTTTCATTGATTAACATCTTACTCCTTGTATTCTTTTCTTCACTACTTGTTGTAAAGAGCGGATGTATAATATGAAGAGTGGATATATTGGTAGAGCTATTTCAGCTTCGTTTTCATGGCAAATTTCCCATTGCATCAATTTACTTATAGCTTTTTTGATGGTGTTCTCTGCCTTCTAAAAGCTTTATCATTTAATTTCAATTACTGGTCCAAATTAGAGCGAACTGGATAGTGTGAACTCATATGCCAACCCCAATTAGCTTGGGAATGCGTAGTTGTTGTTGGAGCACAAAGACTCTTGTATTTATCTATTTCCTTTTCTGCTGAAATTGCTGCATAGATTTCAAAGCTGCAGCAACATGGGAAGTTGATGGAACAGGAGCAACAACTGGAGTTCCTTTCTCCATGTACCTTCTTTCTGGTAGAATTTTTAACCAATTTGATTTCAGTTTTTTTAGTATATGCTATTTTTTCAATCCATACCATACACTCTTTGCTAGTTAGCCAACTAACTCGTGTGCTTCCTGATTAAAAAGCTGGAGAAAATCCTTCCCTGATTGAGAAAGAGATATCAATTAGCTATGGGAACAAGGGAAATGAGGTACATTCACCTGTTATGTGACATTTCATACACCAAATTTAGCATCGGAAACATTGCTTTGCTTAATTTTTCTGAGAATGCTGGCCTTTTCCATTGATGAGTTATCTGGTAGCTTTAGTATGTTTACCACTGTTCATCATCACTAATTATTAAAGAGGATCCTGCTGAGAGAGAAAGGTACATTCATAATGGTGCCTGAGTTGCTATATTAATGAGCTCTCCTCTGATGTCTATCTGGCTTTGGTGTAACGTCTAGAAAATAATGCAGTTTTTAGTCGTATTGCCCTTTTCTGGATCATGAAGCAATAGAAAAGCATTTTTGGATCTTTGTTCTGTCCTTTCCACAATTCTGAGAATAGGTTTATCTTTTTCCCCCCTATTATTCTTTTCATGTTTCATGCTAACATAGGTGGTTATCTTATGACAGGAACTGCTGTACCTGTATGGATTCGTCATGAATGATAATCCTGATGACTACCTCATGGTAATCTATTTAACGAATAATTAATATTATGAATCATTACCGGTTGCAATGCATGCTTGATCTCGTCTTCGTCCATGTTACAACATGACCCATGTTAAGAAGTAGAGGTCTTTGTCGACTAAATTGATTCAGGGTCTTAATTAAACTTTTGGCTTCACCTAATATAGTGGATGCATTGCTGGCATTCATTAACAACATATCAAGCCTAGGGCCTTTGTTTGGTATGCTGTCCAGTCCATGTTTAATTTCAGGCCTCATAGCTACAACTGCGTGTGCTTCATCAAGTCACTTTGAGTATTATGAGGCCTTCTTCGAGTGGAGCCTCATGGAGCACTTGGCGTTAAGAGGTCCATATGGATCAGAATTAAGTGCTGAAGGTTCTTAGTAAAGACCTCAAACTACTTCATCCTCATTAATTTGCTTGGATGCTTACCTTCTTTAACTGGTCAAATAACGGATGGTATTAATCTGGATTAAACTTACGCAATTGGAAAACAAATTTCAGGTTCATTATCCGGTGGAAGCTATTCAAAACGTTGATTTCTCAGATTCCAAAGCTCAACTTCTTGAAGCACAGGTCAGCAGGCTTTCTCTTACAAAATAATCTCATGGAACTCTCAAGCAAGAGTCAGGCTTGGTGTCTCTCTATGTGCAGTGATAAGCTCATATCTGTCTGCAGAAAGCTGAATTGAGATGTCTCTTACCCCGAAGTTTGCTAAATCGTGGATTTTTCCCTCCATCCAACTCATCTGAGGAAGATAAAGATAAACCCGTCAGTAGTCAAGTTTGCAATTATAGTTGGAGTGGTCAGCGAAAGACGCCCTCTTACGTGCATAATCTAGTTTTTCCTGCAAACTTCTTGAATGCATTGAGAACCTTAGCAATGAAAGAAAATGAACTTTATCGTGTTTCTTCCCTACTTGAGGAGGTAAGATCCATCTTCAGCAACTTCTCTTGGTCTTTTTTCATTTTATTATTTTTAGATGGAAAAGAATAGATAAAAACCAAAATCCCCAAATATGCTTCTGGTTAATAGTTCCTATAACTCCAGTTTCAGTTCTGTGAATACCTGGTCACTCGTGAATCTCTTATGTTAATTAGATATTTTCTTTTGACTTCTGCTACTACGTAGATTCATTTTCTCCATTGTTGGGAACTAGGCATCGTCTAAATGCTTCTACAATCATGAGTAATCTTGATACATGTGAAAGGATGTGTAAAAACTTTGCTATAAATGAACTGAAAAATATCATGGAATTTAAACTGATGATTTTAGAAAGAAGTATTGAACTCTCATATTTCTGCTCTCCCTTTGGCAGTCACCTTAGAAACGAAGATGTGAACACTGCCGTGTCTTCTAATTAGATTAAAAAGAGTACAGATGCTTCATTAGTACTGCTTGTGAAGGTGTTTAACAGAAGTACATATAGGAAGGTGTTATTGTTCATGGAACAGACTAAAAATTAAAGTGTGAAACATAAAATGGCAGTAGGTTTTCTCCATTGGTTTACTTGTTGTCTTATTAATCTTTCTAATCGCTTAAGCGAAAAAGCCATTTCATACAGATCACTAATTTTTTTTCTATTTCTCAAAGCTTGTTGGATCTGGAGGAGAAAGGCAGCCAACTGACACAGAAGTTCAAGCAGCAATATGGGAGGCTTGTGGAGATTCTGGAGCTTTACAACTTCTTGTTGATCTGCTTAACATGAAGTAATCTTCTTCCTAGTACTACCATATGGTGCCATTGGCAGTGTAGATTGAAAGACTTGCTAGTAGATTCTTTGTGCTACTCGTATCCCTTGGCCTGTTGACAATGTATTTTTTTTCTTTACTTGCTTACTCACTCTCTAAACTTTGTTTTCTCTTGAAGGATGTTGGATCTAGAAGAGGGTTCAGGAACAGAGGAGAATGACACTGAATTACTTGAAAAAGCTTGCACCGCAGAAACCCCAGAAGATTGCAAAGAGTATGATTGAAAACTACTCCCATACTTTTACCTTTAAGAGAAGTTTTTATTACTTGACTTGCCAACATGAAAATAGCTTGCAGGTTTAACTTTGTTAAAACTAACTTTACTGCAGATCCAGGACCAGTGACATTGCTCAGAATCATTTGCTGAGTAGAAATAAGCAATCTAGCATAATATACCGGCGGGGGCAGAAACAACTAACTCGTCTCTTCGTTAAGGAAGCAGAGCACGCGTTGCAATTAGCATTGACTGAGGAACTCTAGATAAATCTTGGGTTAGAACTTTTACCTAAATATTTGCTCTATACATTAGAACTTTTAACTTACTCTATACATTAGAACTTTTAACTTAAAAGTACATTAGTCAGACAGAAAAAAGTTAAGAACATTAATATTTAGAACACGATTTTGTCCGTCACAAAAATGGTTAAAACTGGGAAATCACCAAGTGCTTCTCTCTTTCCATGACCAGTTTTGAAACATAATAGTGACAAGTGAGTGATCACTCTTCCAAGCCAGCAACATTCCTGAGTGTCCAGCCAATACCATATGCAGCAGCCCCAGCAATGAGTCCATTGAAAAGGGTGATGCCTGCAGAAAGTGCATAATTCTGACTAGCAATCTTGGCCTTAGCTATCCCCAACAGTGCCAGGGCAACTGCAGAAAACACACAGGCACCAATGAACTTATACGTGTCATTTTTTGTGAATGGGATGAGCACGATGAATGCCAGAAGCGGGGCACAACCAAACACAATGAAGGCAGTAAATGTGATTATCCCACTCTTCCATGGCTTGTCAGCTTGATCTGGTGGCAATAATCCTTTCTGTATTGCCATCTTCTCATCTATCATGATGTCCCTATACTTTGCAAATATATTCACCACCTTGCACCAACAGAAGAGATTTGTTAATCTCGTGCAGGGGATAACTGGTGTCTACGGATTAAAAGATGCAGCTAGAACTTCATACTGAAAAGAATGGAAAAAAACAGAGCATTCAAGTATAAGATGAAAATTCAAAACATACTGTATTAGCATCAGTTTCATTCATTCCAAGTTGCTGATAATGTCGAAGTAATTCCTCCTTCTGAGGCCTGTGCTGGTTAATGACATCCCACTCAGTTACTGTCCTCTCCTTGACTGCCACATCTTTCTCCGTGCTGCTTGACACATAGTCCCCAAACCCCATAGATATTCCATCCGCAACTAAATTAGCAAAACCTAGCACCAAAACATCAACTGCAACAACAAAAACAAACATTTACACAGTAAGCTAGCTGCAATATTCTCCAACTCATAGATAAACTGTTTCTATGGCTTCATCTTTAATTTATGGTTTCATATATTATAATATTTTTTGCAATTTTGAAAGTCGAAATTACTCGATATATATATAGGTGGACAAGGACAAGACGAAATGTGAAATCAAATCATTTTTCTTGGGTACCAGAGGAAAGATGGCCAGCAGAGATGGAAGAAATGAGGGAGAAAGAAGTGACAATGGCATCAAGCCCTGCATACACGATGCTCTTCACTACTTCTCCTTTCCATGGCTCTTTCGGTCTCCCATTCTTCCCCTTCCCTTTCTCCAATTCTCCATCTAATGATCTCAGTAATGGCGCCCTAAATCCACCGTTGCTGTTTGTTTCCGCCATTTTTTCTGATCAATTCACTTCGACTACTCGATCGGGGTAAAAAGCATTTTTATGCAATTGGGATGTACACGTGTTTAGCTCTTATTTATTGTTGTGAAGAATTTGTCATCCATGCATCTTTCTTCTTCCTTCACGTGTCCATTTCCACTTTTTAGCATCTTGTAAACGGCGTGTGGCAGCCACAGTACCCTTCACCTAATGTTCCTTAATTTACTAGTAACAACTTTAGCCCATTTTAGGCCTAATTTGTTTTTATTATTAAAAAATAATAAGATGTATGAATGGATATTTGATATTAAAATTTGGGAAAAGGGTCAAAAATGTACTGAAACTATGCAAAAAGAATAAAAATGTCCTCCGTTTGTAGTTTGGTCCAAAAATCTCCTCATTGTTATTTAATGGGTCAAAAATGCTCATTTTCCAAATAAAATATATTATTTATTTTCTTTTCTAATAATATTTTTTAAATTAGCAAATATTTATCTTACGTCAATTCAGAAAAAAATGAAAATATTTCTTATTTTATTATAATTATTTTTTATGATGGATATACTATGATCTTATATATATGGCATATATTATCTGTCGAAAAGGTAAATGATGTTATTCTATTTTAATTGATAAAATGAGATTAAGAAGAAAAAAAATTCCTACATTTTTATTTGTTAAAGTGATTTTTAAAAGAAAGAAAGCAAGAACAATGTTCTTTAATAATATGTTAATTAGGAAGAAAATATGTTTAAAAAGAAAAAAAAAATTATTCGAAAAAGGCATTTTTTATCCATTTAGTAACTATAGGGGTATTTTTGTTGACTGCAAGGGCATTTTTGAACCAAAGTATTGACGGCAAGGTCATTTTTTAGCCAAACTATAAACGGAGGACATTTTTATTCCTTTCACATAGTTTAAGGGCATTTTTAATCCTTTTTCCTTAAAATTTAGATAAGTGAATCAAAGTATATACATATGAATATATTTGAAGAGTATATAAGTGTGATGATTAGTGATGGTTAATGTAAATTGGTGATGATGTTGACTAATAGAGATGGTTATTAATAGTATTTAGCTATGATGGTCTAAGGCAATAGTGAGTAATATTAATTATTGATAGTAATAGTTGATGATGATAATGATGGCAGATAATTGTGTGATGGACTACAAAATTAATGAATGATAACGGTGGTGGTTATTGATATATGAAGTGGTGATGGTTAACGGTAGTGATTATCACTAATGATAATGGTGATTGGTGATGTTGATGGTAAATGATGACGATGGCTGTCAATATATATAGTGGTGATTAATGATGGTAATTATCGATAATGGTGATTGGTGGTGAATATTGGTGATGATCGTAAAAGATGGCTAATGACAGTGATACAACAATGATGATTGTGGGTGAGTTGGTTGATAATGATGCACAGTGACAACAATAATGGTAATTAGGGGTGAAAGTAGATGAAATGGTGATGAACGATTATATTTATAGAATCTTTTTAATGGATGTTGATATTAAAATTTCGCTATAATCTTAATCATATAGATCTATTTGACTTATTAAACAATTATAAAATTAAATAATTATAAAAGCACTTAACGATTAAAATTGAATAATTAATTCAAACCTAAAAACAAACTGATACAATTATCAACTAAAATTTCCCTTACGTGCAAACAAATAAGGTCTGAGATAATTTTCGCGCTGAAATAAAGTTCATAAGCTTTCAATCTATAAAGTGGCTGGGTTATCTTCTTATGGAGGAAAGGTCAAATTAGTAGTACTTGTCTCTACTAAGATTTTAACTCAATCTCCAAAAATTTCACTCACTTCATTAATCGTTAAATAACTCTCGAATGTTATTAGAAGTTAGATCATACCTTAGATAATACGAAGACTCGACTTAGATCTTAAATAAGATAAAGAACCTAACCAACTGTCTGACTAAAAATTAGCATTACTGCATCCATATTCATCATCTAAAGATGGACTAAATGCCCTTAGAGAAACAAATCTGACAAATGTTTACCACCTTGGATGAATAGCAATAAAGTATATATATATATTATATTTTTTTAAAAGAGCCTAGCATTTTGTTGCCATATTACAACTATAAAAGCTAATCAAAATTGAAATAATAGACTAAGCTAGAGTCTCTACTTTGTTTTAGACCAAAGGTCTCTTCTCTTCTTCCTCTTCAATGCCTATCTGAAATCTGTCATCTTCAGTCTCGCGAGGTTTTTCAGTTTGTTGAAGAGGGATAATTTTCTGCGGCCTAGGATGCGGGGGCTTGTTTTCAGGCAACATCTTCATTATGATGCACATACACATCAACAGCAATCCAGTACCATGTTGTTCGGTCAAAGGCTTTGTGAATATCAAGTATGAAAGCAATAATGTTACAGCCTTCCTTGCAGTTGTAATCTGATAATGTCAATGCAGTTAATGATTTGTACAAATTCAAGCAAATGCGAGTTCAAGTTGGAGATGTATACACACGGTCATAATGAGATAATCAAGAAACTTCGTTAAAGGACAAGTCTTAATAGAAACAAACCATTGTAGTAGTGGCAGCACCAAATATTGCTACGAGGGAAAGGACAGACACTTGCCCCACGAAAGTAGCGCAGGCTTCAAACACCAAGACTCCGTAAACATAGGGATGCTGCAGGAGAAAAAGAAACAAGGTAAGCAGGAAAAAAGGTTGAAACAAGATGCATGTTTCTGGTGATGATTACCTGAGCACATGCAGGCCATGCTATCCTTAGTTCTCCTGTTACAATCATAGCCACAAACAAGATAGGAAAGCCGACAATTGTTGAACAATAGAGCATCTCCATCTGTTAAAGTTAAAGGTTAAACAAACAATCCTAAAGGTGTGAACTAGTCACAAGTTTGTCATGAACGAGTATTCTCGTGATTAAGCATCATATTGAATGCAAAAGCACATTAAATAAACCTGTGTTGTGTTAGGATTAGACGTGAAGATGGCCTCTTGATAATTCCCCACAAAAGAATCCATAACCAAAGCACCAGATATCATTAGCACACCAATTAAGCTGAAATTTGGCGAGGTTTGTGCATCAGCCAAAGTGAAAAGAATCAGGCCTGCTACCAAGAGTACTGCCGAAACATATTCATGGGGTGGATATTTTCGTCGCAGACCGGGCACGAAAGCCCCCATTACCATGACAGGCAATACCTGAAATATTTGTAAATGGAACATGAAGCTTGTAAAGTACAACAGACTAATAAACTTCTATCCCACTAATCAATGAGACACACAAAATTGTTATTCCACCAAGATTATCATTAATCATGTTGTGTCCTGGACTATGAAGAATAAAAAGTTAACGACTCTAATTGCACAAAATCTCATGTTACAAGAAAGGCAGTTGTCAAGGTGCGCCAAAAGGCACTTGGTTAACTGAAATATCATATTTGTTTATTTTCTCCCTTATTGTTCTTATTGATAAGTTTAGCATACGAAACAACTTAAAAGTCCTTCGAGATCTGTCATAAAATTGGTCTACCATATTTACCAAAGACGGGGATCTCTGATTGGTATTCTTTTCCTACTAATTTCATCTAGGCTGCTTCTGTAATTTTAATATATTAGAGATGAGCATCTTCTCTTTGCAAGAAAGAGAGGAATTGACTTAGGTATTCACCTTGGCAGATTTGAACATGATTTGTGCTGGATAGTTGAGGAAAGCCAAAGACCCTTTCGTTAACCCATGTGAGCCCATGAGAACGGTAGAGAGCTTAACATAATCCTTCCACGGGTTCACCATTTGCTTAGGAGTAAAACCATTGAGGAAATGAATAAGAGCCACATAAACCAATCCTTGAACAAAGGTAAAGTACCATCCATAGCTGCATTTAGTCAAATACCACCAAACAATCAAATTAATCTCTAAACGCGGACCAAGCCAAAAATATTTAATGATGATCCTAAAAGGAAACATGTCAAATTACCTGAATTGAAGCCTATTATATACATATTCCTGTAATTGATCATGAAAATTAAGGTAAAATCAGACATATTCATAACATTCTCATCATGAAAGATACAGAACATGCTTTGTAACTCTAACTGCAAAAGAGAAATACTTCGGTATATAGCTTATAAGCTAAGAAAAACTGAGTAATGTTCTACAACGCTCTCGCCCCCCAACATACTAGATATTCGAAAGCATTTACCAAATTCTAAATCATGACATTGGAAAAGCTAAAATTAGCTTCACCTTTACAAAGGAAATATACTCAAGTGCACTAGTAAAGTCCAATATAATGTCAATTGGTACCAGTACCAGGAATAACATGGAGCCAGAAACAACTGTAATAAACATCTAGCTACGCTTGCGTATTAAGGAAAAAATAAAGGGCCCTTGAAGTGAAAACACAGGCAAAAGCTGGAAAACAACAATTTCTTTATCTAACAGTAAAGAGAATTCTTCTGCAAAATGGACCACAAAGGGGTCCCAAGAAAAAGATTCAACATTGTAGAGACATTAGAAAACAACAATTATATAAATGAGTTACTATCATGAATGATAAAGATCTCCACAATATGTTACAAACTTAGTGCATTCAATCAGTATTGTCCTCTAATATAATCAATTTTTTAAATTGAAACTCATAACTTGAAATCAAACACATTTTAAGCCAGAAAAATTAAGCCCAAATCATAGTACTAAACATGCAAAAAGGAAAGAAAAAAAAAATCAAACAAAAGCTTCCAACTACTGAAAATTCTTGTTCACCAAAAATCCCAAAAATCAAAACCCTTCCTTTTATGATGATTTCTCAGTGACCAAACACCAGATAAAAAATGGGCAATTCTTGGTGACCAAACAGCAGACAAAAAAATTGCAGAACAAAAAATAGAGATTCATAAAACTTGCCTCACAGACGCCATTAACAAGATACCCAAAGAAGAACCCAGAAGAGCATAACAGGAACTGTTGCCATCTGGGTCGGGTCGAAAGAGAAATACCAAACAGAAACAGAGCTTGATCATCATTCTTCATCTTTAATTTTTTTTGTTTGTTTGTTCTTCCCCTTTTCGGTAAACAATTTTATTAAAAAGGGCGGCCTCAAAAAGTGTTCTTGGACTTCGTAATAAATCAACTTAGCTGATTCAAAGCTTGCATGTTGACTTTGGGTACACAAAAAACAGACAAATTCTAAGAATTTAAGGAAAACGTATCGGTTCCATTACGTTAACAAAAAAAAACAAGAATTAATCATAGACACACATGTGGGCTTCAATAAAGAATCAAGAAAATGAGAAGCTTTGGTGAAAGCAGAGCAGAGCAGAGAAGAGAAGAGGGTGATGGGGGTGGGGGTGGGAGGAGACTTGGAAGTCTACACAGTTTTGAGATGACAGAGTATTAAGGGGAATAGAGAAGAAGAAGATTCTGTTAATCTTCAATTGGGATTATATAGACCTCTTTCTTAAATTGTGCGACTAAATTTAGTCCTCCTTTTACTTCTAAAGTAAAAAATAAAAAAATTACTTGCTCTATTCCTTTTTACACCTTTGTTTGGATGGTTACCTCTTAGTTTAAATATAATATTTATTTTTATAAATTTTGTATATCATATATTTAAATTCATCATTAGATAACGAAGAAAAGTCTCATTTTTATGTAAGGACTAATTCGATGTAATTGTGTTATTATCTTAATATTTTTTTCTCATTTTGTCTTTATTTATTATTTAATAATCATATTTTATTTTCTTTTATTACCTTTTCATAATAGTTCTACCTCATTCCTTACTTTTATCATAGGTTTATCACTCAATAATTTCTAATGTATGATATTATATTATATTATATTATAAAGGAGAACAATATAATCAATCTAAATATTGTATTCATTAAAATAATACAATACAATATAATATAATACGACACATCATAAAACAATACTTAACAACTATTCAAATAAAGTGTTAGTTGTCACATAATTAATTAAATTGATTTTCAAAACATTATTAAATTACATTAATTTAATAATGTTAGTTCAAGTCTATATGGTTTGAACAGGTAAATAGAAACAGAAAGGAGTATTTGACTATTCTTGTATGATGATAAGTTTTCCTTTTTTAAAGGTAATATTTTTTTTATCATAGAAATAATCTAGATACCATTTAATTCGCTTTAAGAGACTAAAATGAGAAAATTACATGTTTTTCTTTATTGAAGATTTACGCGTTTTATTAATAAATGTTTGAGGACCAAATAAATATTTATTTAATTGAGAGCCCAAAAGTACAATTATACCTTCTCTTCTTAATTATTATATTTAAGTAAAGATTAATTAATATTCTATTAACTTCAATGTCAACATATCTATATCATAATTAAGTAAAGATTAATTAGTTTTCTATTAACTTCAATGTCAAGTTGTCAACATATCTAAGCACGTTAAAACGTCAAAGTGGAGGAAATAATGTGTTTAGTCTTACTAACGTATAGGAGTTATTATTAATTAACACATTCATGAACTATGGAAAAAAGAATAATCAAATACTTCTGCCCATGGACCAAGGAAAGTATATAATAAATTATTTCTGAATTATAAAGCAAATCAAAATTATAATTGTATCTCGTATCTCATGAACCAAGCAAAGTATAATACTTTTACCTTATTCCACTAAATATTAATTTTGTGAATCATGTCATACAATCTTATATATTCATAATTTCCAAGAACAACAATATTTTTTTATCAATCGTATATATCCAATAAAATAAAGTATAAATAAAATCGTTATATTTGATATGATTATTTTGTTCATAGAGATTAGTACGTACTTGATATGAATCAATTATTTATTCTACAAAATTTGAACTTAATTAATTTTTATATAATATGGAGGTATTTGAATACTTGTATAGTTGTATAAAGTTTTAAACTTATCTAAGATATAGTTGTATACTGTTATCAAGCATAATGAGAATACTTGAGTAACAATAGATATTTTTGTAACTTAAATTCTACTCTAATTAAGATCGAATAGTTGTTTAATTAGCATAATTAGTAGCAAATTATTGAGCTAGTTATTGCACTCTATTAGTTTTGCATTCCATGATTGAATAAGGATTGATGAATTATTATAATGCAAATTAAGAAATGTATTCCTTAAAGAGGAAATGTGACCGGTAGATGTAATGCAAAAATAATTAGTGTTATTAATTAGTGCTTTAATTTATTTATATATGTCTGGAGAGGATATGTGACTGGTAGGAATTTGATATAGTAAAGGATTGAAGGGTTGATTTTCTTTCCTAATGAGTTATAGTGAAGTATTACAAATGAATTATATGAATGAGTAAAGTATTTTAAATTATAAATTACACGAATCTAAATTTCACAAATGAAATTTGGTTAAGAGAATGGATAAATTTTGACTCCAAATCTTAAATAAATTATGAATTAACATTGAGTCATCTGAAGAACAAGATAAGCTGAGTAAGTTTGTATCTTATGGTAAGTTAAAGACGTTTACTTAAAGAATTCTAATAAAATTCATATACCCTACATTGTTCAATAAATATAATAGATCGTAAAATAAAAAACGTTTAATTAATATAAATATTTTTAGTAAGATATTCATACCATATCAGACGGAGGAAATATATGCTATGAAAAAAAAACACTTTGTAATGGAATGATTTGGTAAAATATCTCCCTCAGGAATTAGTGTTCAAGTGGTTTATGATTTCACATCTTCCAATAAATTAGTTATAATTAGAGAGTGATAGAACTTAAAAAGAAATTAATTTCTACTAATACCTACATACTCAAAGGCTTCTACTGGTCCACCTTTTGCTTGAGCCACAAGATCAAGACAAAACTTTTGATGATCTTGCTTTGGACAGACTCATCAAACTTTACTCTAATGTCACGTTGTCACAATCTCTAAGTTTTTGCTACTTTTTTTTGCCTTTTTTTACTTGTCAAATTTTGATAAAATCTTAAATAGATTTATTCACTATATTATTAAAAGATGCTAACTCAATGTTAGTAAATTGAAGATATAATAGGAAAAAAATATATTTATCCCTCCTTAATTTATCAAAAAATAACAAGTAAAAAGGGATATTAAATTAGGAAATATTTGACAAATAAAATAGGAACAAAGGGAGTATTTATTTTGATTAAACAAAAGTTATTAACATTAATTTTAAATTATTAGTTTTCTTGATCAAATTTTTTAAAAGTCAAAAATGTTTATTTATAAAAAATAATATATATTATCAGCGAGTTTAAGTGTTTGATCAAGTTTTCAGAAAGAAAAAAAATATTTTTAAGAAATATCACGAGTTATTTGTCAAAATTGAAAAAAATGATTTTTCTTCTAAAAATTATTTCTGTAAGTTTTTAATATATTTTAATATTAAATTAAAATATTGAGCGCATATATTAATGGATAAAAATTGATAAGGAGATGATCAATATTTTTTATGTAACTGCGTCTACTAGAGTCGTGATCTACCACTAACTACTCACCAATCCGATGCAATATTACTATCGGACTATTTTGTTATTTAATCTATGAAAGAGTTCTAAACTTATAAATCCTGGTGTTTTATCTTTGCATAGACAGTATGAAAAAGATGAGAAATGTAACAAATTATGATAGTGAAGTTAATATAGTAAAAGAGGAAATTGAGATAAAGGAAAAATATTTTTTAAGTCTTCAACTTATTTATTGTATGTAAAAAAAAAGTATGATTGAGTCAACGAAGTTGTTAGACTGTTGTATTTTAGAGAGAATAAGTGAAAAATTATATTATTGAAACAGTGTAAATTATACAATGATGGACTTGAATCTATTTAAAAAGAGTGAAATATTTATGGTTTAGCTTGTAGTGCATATTTTTATTCTTCTTTGTTAGTTTTATCTTTCAATTAGTATAATTTATTATATGGAGTAGTCGCCAACAATAGAATCTTGTGCAAATACAAATTACTATCATAATATTGGTAAAAGTATTTCTCAATAAAGTTATTACTCTGTAAAATTATTTTTTCAAAAAACACTTCTGACAAAAAAAATATATATTTCAAAATAAGTAAATTTAAAAAATTTAGTCAAAGGCTAAAAGTTATGAAATGATGTCAAATTCCTCTAAATTCTCTCGTACTTAAGCTAAAAAATTCTAGTTCCTAACTACTAATTATTATTATTTTTCTCTAATACCAACTACTTGTTACTTGTGTTATGTTATTATGTTATATATATAACATCTGAATTTTGAAAAATTATTCATACTGTGACAAATAAGTTTGTGGAGTTGAAGTAATTTGATCCAATTGTCAATACCTAATATATGGCTGCGTCAACCTTAATTTCATGGACAAATCAAATACTAGCCGTCTCAATTATTATTGCACACTTGTAATTTTCCTAAGCCCATCATATTATAACAAAACTAAACATGTGATTAAAATAATATCCTCAAACATTTTGGTAGCTATTATAATAAAATATTATTATAAAGAACATATAATATAATGTAATTAATTTTCAAACAAACTTAATTATTATAAAGAAATGTTATTGTAGATCGATGTAACTGTTATAAAACGAATCTTACTATATTTGTAAAAGTTAACAAAGCGGTAAAAAAAAAACCCATTAGTTTTTAAATCGAACTCCTCTAATAGGAATGTTAAAGATTTTTTAAAAAAAAACTAATGTAACGATATCCTATAAAATACAATTTTTTTATGACCGTCTATAGGTTTAAAAAAAATAATCTATAAAAATTTAATGCATTTTTTATGAGAAAAATTCAGAAAAGAAAACATAATAAATATAAGGATCAATAGCTATCGTTTTGATAATTGCACTCAATAGTTATAATTTTGTTTGCTATGGAGGCTGCAGTTGTATGTTTCTGCCGGTTGTATATTTCGATTTTGAATATACAAATTTTGTATTTATACATTTAGAAATTTTTCAGAATTTCATTTATTTCGCTGCCAATAAACAAATATAGTAATTTTATTTTATTTTTCATAAATGATTTACAAATAGCTAGAGTAAGCATACACAAAATTCTAGATTTATACAAATCAGGCGAATAACAAAATTTGCCGAATCTATAGCTGCTAATTAGAATTTCCCTAAACAGTAGCTATAACATTTAACATGGTTTAAATTTTTGCTATTCTGCACAATTTTTTATTTATTTATTGATTTTTATGATATTTTTGCTGATCTCCCAATAAAAACGATCATTAACAAAATCATAGGTGCTATAATATACTGTTTCAACAAAAATAAAGTTCGTGGGAAAATAATTTATTTTTTTATGATTATTTTTAATAAAATAAGTCACTAATTTTAAGTACACGTACTAATGTGGGAGACAGGTGGCATTCTTGATAGCTGGGGTGATGGTTCCCAATGTATACCTCTTGCTTGGACTTCACCCCTAAAATAAATTGTTTTAAGATAAATATATAAAGTCACCACTGAAGTTATCTCGAATTTTTAAAAAAACACCTTAATTTTGTCGGTGTCCTATTTCCCTATTGAACAATTTAAGAGTGTTATAAATATCCCACTTTTCACCCAACCTCAATTGTAAGAAAAGAGGTGCAATCACGCACCAATTGTTATTTGACACGTATTAAATTCTTTTAATTTTTAATTTTTAGTTTCATTTTCATTTTTTCTATTTTTATTAACTTTATTTTCATTTTTTTCCTCTTTCTTCTTAAATCTTCATAACTCAAATCCTTTGTTCTTTATTGTAAGTCCTCCAAAAGTAGCAGTCATTATCGCCTTTAACGTAGCCTCCATGATGCTTCCCTGTTACAACACTATTTCTGCCACTAAAACATCACTAAAAAAATCAATTCAACTCTCAAGTTACTAAAGCAAGGTAATTAGACCCAAAAAAAAATGGAGTTTCATAGTACTATCTAATCAATGGAGTTTACATTTGTTTTTTTTTTTAAAAAAAAAGGATAAAAGAAGAAAAAGAAACAAAGAAAAGCAAGAGACAAGAAAAAAAGTGATAAAAATGGATGAAGTAAATGATCTTCTAAGTTGAAGAAAAGATAATTGGATTTTGAATTTGGGTGAAGAAGATAATGGGGAAGATGATGTAAATTAATTAAATAATTAATAGTAAAGAAATAAAACGACACATGACACTTTAAAATTGATTAATGGCAGTGAAAAGATTGGGTCACGCGTCTCATGTGCGTGGTAACAACCAAGACGAGGAAATGGGTCATAATGGGTCAAAATGATCCATTTACAAAGATATTATAGTTTTGTGGGGTGATAAGACACTTTCAAAATTAAAGTATCTTTATGCAAATACGGAACAACTTTGATGGTGACTTTATGTCTTTTCTCTTGTTTTAAAACTTGAACCATCAATGTATTTTTAAAATTATTTCACTAGTAATATTATATTATATAAAATTATGAGAAAAATTTAAAAGTATATGTATTTCAAAATTATTCTACTATCCAATAAGTCAACTTTACATCTTCAAATTGGTACTTAAAATGGTGCCATATTAGTTCTACTATGACTTTGTTTTGGCGGTAGATTTATATGACTTATTTTAATTGAACAAATAATAAGATATTTTTATTAAATATTTTTCAAGTCAAATCGTCAAATTTAGTAAATTAAAATGTTTAATAATATTTATTATTATTATTATTATACATATGCTTAAATATTCAATCAGAACAAATTATAATACAAAGTCTGAATAAAATTTACTAGCAAATTTAATAATTATCATTGAACTGGACCTTATTTTAATGTACTCTCTCTGTTTAACAATAGTTATTCACTATTAATTTGACATATCTCTTAAAAATAAAATAAAATAATAGAGTTTGAATCTAAGGGGAAAAATCAGTAAGGTCAATGGTTAACACATGCAATGTTATTGTGAAAATTGTAGTAAAAGGTTCATGTTTGCCATACCTTTGCCACTTTTGTAATTTGTGTATTAATTACTAGTAGACACATTAAATGCACATGGAGTATAGGATTATGGGTTAATTGCACTCTTCCTTTTCAAGCTTTCAATGTAATTCCCGCGTCCCTATTTATAGGTCATCATTTTAGATTTTATGTTCTTTAAAAAATTGGGTAAATTTATCATTATACCCTTATTTAGTACTCCCTCTGTCCCTAATTACTTGTCCACATTTTCTAATTTAGTTGTCCCTAATTACTTATCCATTTTGACAAGTCAAGAAAAGACAATTTTATTTTACCTATTATACCCTCAATTAATTACTTTAAAAAAGATAAAACTTTTCGAAAAGCTTAAATTTTTAATTCATCCACTTCATAATTAATAGGGGTAAAATGGTAAAGTACTATGTGAATTATTGTTTTGTTAATAGGTGTGTCAATTCAAAAGTGGACAAGTAATTAGAGACATAGGGAGTATACTCTTTTAATAAATGAACATGAATTAATTTTTTTTATTAATTAATTTGACCAATGAACATGAATAAATTATTTAGTTTTTCTATGTTGGTCAAATTCATATTTTCATTCAAGGCTAATAATTTTCAAGGGTAAAATAGGAAGAATAATGTTATTTATGTATTGATTTTGTGAAATAATAAGTAGAAAAAATATCTATTTTTAATAAAGACGACGTATAAATAGAAACGGATGAAATATTTGTGTATCCTTGAAGTTTTTTTTTTCTTAAAGAATTTTTTTTGTAAATTATTATTTAAAAAAAATTTGGTTCACAATTCACATCATTGTCAAGTGTACCTATTTCCGCTTTGATTCCATTTATATATAATCCAAAACTGTTAGGTTGATTTTGTTTCCTTTACTTTTTCTGCTTCCACTTATTCTTTTTAAATCAGACTAACTAATTTTTTCCATATCTATATACAGTAACGAGAGATATTTTAGATATTTGCATTAGGTATCAAAATATTTGTCAAAGTTACAGAATCAAGACATTATTGATTTCTCCCTTTCATTCTAAAATAAGTATCGATTTAATTCATCCATGCCTAATGAGAATTGAAAATACTCTCCCGTCCACTTTTATTTGTCATATTATGTTTTTCGAAAGTCAGTTTGACTAATTTTCAAAGTTAAAATTAGATTACATTAATTTTATATTTTAAGCAAGAAAATTTAGATATTCAAAAACTACATGAAAAACACTATAAATTGCAATTTTTTTGCATATTAATATGATGAAAAAATACATCGTAAAATGTTAGTCAAAATTTTTATAATTTGACTCTAAAAAAGAAAACTATGACAGTTAAAAATGGACGGAGATAGTAAATATAAGATATAGTTTGTAAGTTATACCGATACACTCTATTTATTAGATGTTTTTTGAGAATTGGACATCATTATTAAGAAAAAGTTTTTTAATACAAGGATATATTTAGAAATAATTACTATTTTTCTCTTGAATTTCTAACATGACACTTAATTTGTTTTTTTCTTTCTTTCTAAAGCGACACTTAATTTAGAATGGAGGGAATAACTTTTTCCCCTTCTATCCTTAAAATTAAATGTTTTTGAAACTAAAAATAATGATTACATAATGTGTCAAGGGTAAATTAGTAAAAAAAAAAGTATAACTTACATAAATTTCATAGTGTAAGACCTAAGTTACATCTTATCCCTACTCTTTTCTATTTTACAAAAATCCCTTAAAATATCAGTCATCCCGATACATAAGTTTCATCCGGAGACATTAATTGTGATACATTATAAAACTTGATTGTTGCGCTTAATATGGAATATTAACGTAAAATTGATTTTCTTTCCCCCAAATCACGCATAACTGATTTCTTTCCCACAAATCACGTAGAACTGATTGATATCAATCCATTCCAATCTGTAACAGCTTCACAAATTTCAAAAAATCAAATTTTCATCTTCTCTGTCAATTCGAAATGTTGAATCTCAAATCAGCCATTGTAGATGATTGGACAAACGATTCAGGATTTCGAATCATCAATTCGAAATCAGTTGTGGACGTTGTGGTCATTATTGTGTTTTGATGTGAATACATAGAAGGTAACTAATCTACATATGTTTGTTTGTTTGGCATTGAGTTCCAAAAGAATATTTGCTGGGAATTTCTTGTGGCTGGCCCTAAGCAAAGACATTGAAGCAGGATAAGTTGGGCTTAGATTAATTACTAAAATTGACATGCAAATTACTGTAAATGAATGGAGTATAAGCGCCACCAGTATAGCAGATGGAAGGTTCACGAGCTTTGGGTTGTCATGTGAATTAATGTGTAAAGATGGTTGTTAATTACTTAGGACTTCTGTCTTGTATTTTGTTTTGATAAAAAAGGTAAGAGATTAGTTGTTTTGTATTGTAAATTATTATTTTTCAAATTTTGATAAATAAAATCGTCATACATTGCTATTTTCAGAGGTATTTCGTGAGTTGGTTATTGATAAATTGGTACATATATAGTATTGTAATGTATCATGGTTATAATTTTATTTTGTCATTTTGATGTGAATATGTAAATCATGATACATTAGTATTAAACGATGCTCGTGTATTGTAATTTGTATCTATGGATTATGATGTGGTTATTATTGTGTATCTGAATGTGATTTGTATAAAAGTGTATCATCATAATAGATTGTATATGATACATGTAACAAAATGAATTAACAATTGAGATGGATCAGATACGTTTTGAATATCGAGTGTATGTATCATGAATTTGTATAAATGTATATCAGTCTTCTTGGATTACTTGTTTTAATCAATAAAAATGTGGATGATACATTAATATATATATATATATATATATATCAATCAATCTTGAATTTTTTGTGAATGATTGTATCATTAGTTATTGTAATGTATCTGGTACATGTCATAAGATGGTTACAAAATTGTGTCATTATGTGTTAGTTTGTTGTTACATAGGTATCACTTTGAAACATAAAAAAAACGTATTTCATATAATGTATCACTGAATTTTTTAATGTTTGCAGGTTGTTCCATGTCGTCTAAGTTTAATTTTTCAGTTTATGATGCTAGGAGAAGATACATTGTTTGCCTTAAGTGAAAAATATGTAATTGTGGTAAATTTCAACTAGACGAGATATCATGTGGACGTTGTGGACAAGAAGGACACAATCGAAGAACTTGTATTTTCTTCCTCAAAGAGAAGTGAAACAGATTTTCAGAGCAACTACAAAATGTTTTGACTGTGTATCATGACCAAACTATATTGTATATGATACAAAATTATGAATATAACAGTCCATTCAACAATAGGAACTTTATACTTGATACATCCATAAGATCTATTACAACTAAAAAAATAAATTAATAACCGAGCTAGTAACCATCAATTTACGTTATGATACATAATTTGCACTACAAAGTATCTTAATACAAAAAGGTTATGAAAAAAGGGTCTATGTGAGCTGAAATAAAGTGTATCTATAAATGTATCAGAATAAATAAGAATTAAGTTATCAATTAGATACATGAATGAATCGACAACTAACTGCAACTAAGTGTCCAATGTATCAGCATGAATGAATCAGCAACTAACTACAACTAAGTTATCAAGTATACACATGAATGAAAAAATAAAAAAATTGAAAAAAACAATAATGGAGAATACGAAAAGTATCTATTTAGTGGTTTGAATTTGATTGATTGGAGAGAGAATCCTTTTTAAATTCAAATTGAGATGAAAATTGTAACTGATAAGATTGTAGAGTGAAACTAGGGAGAGATTCAAGGAGTGAAAAAAGGAAAGGGATAAGTGGGTTAAGGCTGGGATACTTATGTATCCGGTTAACTTAGAATTGAGGAAAAATAAAGGAATTTTAGAAATATTTTGAAATGGTAGAGAATAATGGAAATTATGGAAAATAAAGTTGTGTATATAGGTAATTTTTCCAACAAAAAAAATACTTCTTATTTATTATTTTTTAAAGAGCATGTCAAAATCGAAACAAAACAACTAATTTAAGATGATGAGGGTATCATAATACTAGAATGTTTTTAGATATTTTAGTTTTCTCAAATAGTACCGATCGAGAGAAAATGGAATTCAATAATTAGTTTTACACTTAACTTGGACCATCCAAGATTGCCTTCCCTATTTGATTAACGCTTCACACATAATCCTAATTAGTACTCGAAACAAGTTTTGACTTAACTATGCTACTACAAATTTGTTGTACTAATCCGTTAGAATAATTAAATACATTATGAAAGATGCCTCATATATATAATATAATTTGTTTTTATCAAAAGGGTTTGAATGTGGCTATGTAACATCATATCAAAAGTATGCACATCGATCGATCTTTTGTTCAAATCTATCTATAAATAAAAAAAACATTTTGACATGATAATTAACTTTTAGAAATAATTTTCTGCGCATCTCGCAGGTATGTATACTGTATACTCATATCTGATAAAAAGGGAGGAAAAGTCCACTTGTTCAGGTAGAAGAAGGGCCAGATTTTATGGGCCAGAAACAGCCCAAATGAAAATGTTGGGTCCAATCCATCGAACTAGACACTAGCCATCAAGTTAGGTACTTATTGGGCCAAAGATTTTTCAAAGTGGAGATA
>NW_006238936.1:1185056-1230678 GCF_000226075.1 Solanum tuberosum | reverse complement strand
TAGCTGTAGTTTAGAGCATAATTATCAATTATAGTTAGGCGAAATGGTCTGGTAGACCCTTGTACTTGTATCAGTTTGTATTCTGAACCCTTCTACTTATCCATTTGTCATTTAGACCCTTAAACTCAATAAAACACAATTTATCGAACCCCTCTGACCATTGACCATGCTTACGTGTCTTTAAGATGGCTGAGTTGGCGAAAGTGTGTGACTTCACGCTTCTTAAGGCGAGTGAGTACTATATTTCAGTTTTAAAAATATTAATAAAAGAATAAAATAATACAAAAATTAAAAAATTAATTAAAAAGTCTCCATCTTCTACAGCACACTCCACCTTCATTTGCAGCCATCTACATGCCTCAACTCTTTTTTCTTTTCTTTTCATACTATTGTCATTATCTTTAAAAGATCTTGGCATTGAAACCTCCTTGAGTCCATTGAATCACCGCTAGTGGGAGAGGTCGATGTTAGTGGTGCTCGTCGGAGAAAACTAGTTCGCAGTAGAGTGAGAGAGACGGTGCTAGTCAGTGGAGAATGAGGCGGGTGAGGGTTGGAGGATTTAGTTACGACAGCGAAGAGACTTTCGACTAGATCTGCGGCGGCGGCGATTTAGGTTAGTAGTTATGTGATGGTTGAAGGAGTAGGAAAGGAAAATAGTAGATTTTGTATGTTCTAAGATGGGAATGGGGACTCACCCTCCGAGGAAGAAATGCACCAACAGCTTGATCTCCTCCATAGAAGCGCCACCATTGTCAAAGTTCAGAAGAAGTTGAAGAGCTTATTGCCTAATCTATTTTGGAAATATGTTGGGTTTCTTTTTTAGCTTAAGGAATAAATTTAAATTTTATTGTTTTACTTTTTATTAAATAAAACACAATTGATTTTTTAAAAAAAATAAATAATAAATGATGTGTAATTTTAAATCTGACGTGGATGATGATGTGTCATTTTTGTTGAGAGTTTGAAGTACACGCAGAGCCAAGGGGGTTTAAAATGCTAAGTTACATTGAATTTAAGGGTTCAATTGACAAATAGTTAAGTAGAAGGGTCCAGAATACAAATGCATACAAGTACAAGGGTCCATCAGACCATTTCACCTTATAGTTATAAAGCATAATTATCAATTATCGTTATAGTTTGTCTAATAACGGTTCATAGATACTATTTTGGAGTTGTACATGTTCTACTTGTTCCTTCAATCTAGTTGTGTCGACACATGATACAATTTCGTTGGATACACTCATAACCATTGCTAGTCATGATTTCTGGATATATGAATACAAGTATATTTCTGAACTCATGAATAAAAGTTGATTGTTGATATAGTGACTCCGGACATATAAAAATCCATATAAAAATCTACCTCAAATCTGCACCTAAATCCCTCAAATTCGAGATATAAATTCCTCATGATACACTCAATCTTTTAAAATAATACTAACAATTTTGAATTATAATCAACTTATCAACAATGATGATATCTGGGATATAAAAAGGGAACAAAGCTGATAGCTCAGATTAGAAAAAAACTTAAACATCTATTAGTTCAGGTATAAAACTCAAAAAAATCATTATTTTAATTTTTAGATATTTTTCTTTACCTTCTACTCTGGAAAAAAAATGATCGTGCTCAGAAGATAGAGGTAAAAGAATTGATAAATTTCTGACCTTGATGCTTTAACGGGGCCAAAAGTCACAACAAGAAATCATAGAAACAAAGAAACACTTGAATTTAGTGTGTACTATGTACAAAAGCAACAAAAATAAAAATAAAATTGAAAAGCTCTATTGATATACTTCCTCCTCTTTCGTTAATTGAAAGGGAAACATAATTTGTCTACGAATTTTAAAAAATCCGTGGCTTTATAACTAGAACTATACATAATTAAGTCACAAAAAAACGTATCCTAATATCTAATCGATCTATAATTTACTTATATGTATTAATTATAACATGTTCTACACATGTTAATTATACGATACATGAAATTCAATGTTCTAATTATGAGAAAAAACATCTTCCAAGACTTCATTGACCAAATCATTAAACACTTCAAACTCCAAATCCAAGATAAAGTCTTGTTTTTCCTCTTCAAACTTGTTCCAATTTGCTACTTTTTCCATGTCTTTTATATAGGCATCTCTTTTATCCTCAATTTCCCATTCAAATTCCTCATTGTAATCATCATTGATCCAAGATTTTGCCTCTCTCAATAGCTTTTCATCAATATTAACATTGTTTTGATGTTTTCCACTTGTAATCAATTCATTCCAAAAGAAATCAAAGAGAAGTTGATCATCATCCATATAGTTTACTTCACAATTGATCAACAATTGCTTTGCCTTTTCTTGAATTTCTTCATCTTCTTTTAGTTCTTCTACTCCTTTAGAGTTGATGTTTTCTTCAGCAAGACTCTCAAATTGTTGAATTCTTTGCATAAGCATGCTTTTTCTTTCTGTAATTTAATGAGGAAAAAAAATTGTTAGTTACAATTCATGTGATATTTAAATATAAACATAAAGCAAAGTTATATTCCTACACAAAATTAGTTATGACAAATTAGTACTTTATTTTTTCGAATTACATATATACCTTTATTAGGATTTGTTACAAAAAGTTACCTTTTATTGTCGGTTATATCTTATATATAATTTTTAGCATTTTTAATAAAAGAAAACTTCTACAAAGTAAACATACGCTGTATTTATTACTCATAGACTAATTGTAATTCCATATGAAGTAAATTTTTTAGGCTTTTTTCAGTGTTTAAATAATTGAATTGTTCAAAGTATAAATATTTGAAAAAAATTTAATTTGCCTTTTCATTTATTGAAGTTTTATATTTTCTAGGAAATAAATTACACTACTTACAAAGTTATATTTATGATTTTACAAAGGATTAATAATGAAAAATATGATTTAAATTATGTCATCAAATATTTTTCTTATTATGTGTGTATCAACTCACAAATTCAGTTAATATGGAATAGAGGAAGTATGATATATAGTAACTTTTCCCCATTTAATTTCTATACCATAATATCAAAATAAAGGTAATTAGAAGTAAAATTAAGGTAATTAGAGATTAAAACTTACTCTGGAAAGAGAAGGCCATAATTCCTTCATCATCATCTTCTTGAAATGGAGATTCAAGAATTGAAACTGGGCTATATTGCTCATTCTCATCAAAACACAACTCTTCCTGTTTAATTAAAAAAAATACCATCGTTAAGATCTTTTAATATTTGGAATTTTTTTTTACTATATTTGTTATGATAATGTTAACCTAATTGTATTAAAGTAATAATTAATTCAAGTGTAGTCAAAGTATATTATTGGGACCATGACAGCCTCTAGACAAAACTATGCCAAAATACGACAAAATAGAGATTATTAAATATAGATATTTTATATAGGTATCCAAAGTTTCATGCAAGTAATAAAAAAATCACCTTATTAATAATTGATTTTGTGGTTTCCATGCAATATCCACCGACACTATTCTTTCTACCCAAAAATTCACCATTTTCACCCCACCATGACGGTAAATCCTCCGCAGTAAAATCGCTATCGCACCAACTTGTTCTCTTGCTGCTCGTGGTCGTGGTCGTGATTGTACCGCACCTATACGGTGAATAAGAAGAATCTAACGGCGTAGATTTCTCTTCTAAGTCTCTAAATGATTTCCATCGTAAGATGTCTTTGACTTTGACTTTAACTGAGACATCTTGGTCAACGTTATGTTTTTGACTTTTTTTGTAGTTATTCCTCCTTGATAGTTTTCTTGAAATGCTTCTAGGGAAAATGGAAGGAGATTTCACAGAGGTAAAAGGTAAGAACTTAACAATGTTGATGACCTTGTTAATAGCGGAGATTGTAGCAGTTGCGGCTCTAGATGATCGACTTCTAAGTAATTGATGAGATGAGCCTTTGTTTGACCTAATAATTCTTGAACCATGAATGCATGTTTTAGGGTATGATCCAAAATCATTAGATGAATATGGATCGTCTTGAAGAAGAAATTCTTTAAGTAATTTGGGTCTACGCTCAAGTGATAATCTTGCAAGTGGACTAGGAGATGAAGAAGCCATGGCTAAAACCTATATGTCAAAAAGAGTATTGTTGCTCTCTCTCTCTCTCTCTTTCTTTCTTTCTTTTGTTTTTGGTGGGGTTGAGTTGAAGGGAAGAGTGAAGTTATATGTCGATATATATAATAATTAGAGGAGAGAGAGAAAAAAAGATAAAGAGGTCTCTAGAGCAAGTGATAAGGTCAAGAAATTTTGTTAGGGATAATTTAGAGTATTTAAAATTTAATGGGTAATGTATAAATATACTATTATTTTTTGGAAATAATCTCTTTGTCTACATGTGGTAATGGTAAAGTTTATGTGAATTTCATCTTTTTCAGACTTTACTTATGAAATTTCACTAAATATGTTGTTGTTGTACTACTATGTCATTTTATTTTTATGTGCTTTAATTAGATTAGTTAAATACATAATTTAAGAGAATAAGGGAGATTTTTGAATTTATACATGTATAATATGTCAAAATACTATAAATCTTGTGGTTAATCACTTTTGGCCGGTTAGACTCTCCTTGGTAGAAATATTTTACTTCTTTAATCATTAAAAAGGTACAATGAAATGGTTAAAAATAGAAAAAGACTACGTAATAAGATATACTTCGTGACTATCATATATACTATTACTATCTAGTATACTTTCAAAATATTATGTATATTATTACTAATTAAGAGTTTTCTACGTATCTTACACTTAGATACATATATTTTTGCTATCAGATACACAAAAATAAGGAGAGAGGGAAGCGGAATTCGTATGTATCTCAGATACATGTGAATCACACTAGATACATATATCTGTATGTATTTGGAGTGATTTGCATGTATCTAGGATATCAGACACATGAAAAAGCGGCGAGCCAGATTAGAGGGAGGCGAGCGAGATTTACTACATTGTATCTAGAATAAATTACATTTAAATTTGACCACATGTATCCAAGTGAGAAACATTTTCGTGAATGCATCTGAACTCTGAAAACACCAAAATCTGATAAAGATACGTAATATTACAAACTCTAATAATTAGCTCCTAAGATTTATGCACCACTGACCAGAAACTTAATTAATGTTCAAACACGGATAATGGTAGGAGTAAAAAAAAATCAAGATCGTAAACTTCAATTAATACTCAATATATCATTAGCATAAAACAAAAAACCAAAAAAAAAGAGGTGAGGGAACCGATGCAATGGACGAAGAGAAAGAAGACAAAGCAGAGGTAGAAGCATGGATACTTCTTAACTTAGTAAAAATTTAGGAAGACAGATATAATGTGTATACTATAATGGTTGTTGAGGTATGTCGGAGAAGAGCCAAAAGAAGCCGCGATTTGACTGACATTTTTTGTTAATTATTACCGGCCATTTCTGCGGGGCTGGATTTGTCTGCTACCTTTCCGTCACATGCACATAACCACCGCAACTTCTACCTACGTGCCTTGCACTATATATATATATATATATATATCAAATCTTTAATAATTAATACTAGGGAGTATCAAATCATTAATTAAATGTATATACCTTTCTTCAAAATGGAGAACGAATGCAGTTCTAGTATCTAGCAACAATGATGGATATCTCTATTGGAGTTTGATTATTTTGGATTAACTGGCGTTTGATTATTTTGGATTCGTGTCGATTAAGGCCCAAATATTTCCTATCTAGTATTTTTCCATACCTAAATTTTTTGATTAAGGGAGATGGAGCAACCTATCCACTGTATCACATCCTTTAATGACATGATGAATCAGAATTGAATATAATTTAAAACCTGATATGTGTAAAGAGTAAAATAGAGAATTCAAGTTGTTTAATTTCCTGATGTATTGCCTAATTAAAAGTTTTATACCCACACTTTTTGAGAAAAATATTTAATTAACTTTATGAATACATGTTTGTTTAAATTATTATTTATATATAGAGCTATCTAAATGTATCTAAAATGACTTTGAACATTCAATTTCACTTTAACGTCTCAGTAATTACTTAACAATGATTAGAATTTAGAAGGATACATTTTGGAGAAAAAGAATAATCGCTCAATATTTTTAAATAAAATCAGTTTGTAATACACTTATGAAATCTTTAGGTAGGTTCATAATTGGGTAATGCGAACATACATTGCACAATTTCTATGCATAAATTGAAATCATTTGAATATTGTACTATATAAACATAAGGAGTTTAATCATTGTAGAGAACCTTTAATTTGTCTAAAATTATGTTTTCGGCTTGTTAAGTTAGTACATGACATTGCTTGACATGTTATTAACAAATCTTGCATAATGAATGGAGGATTCTATTCGCTCATACATTAATTAATTTACTACTAAGTATTAATTAATTACTTATAATTAGTTTTAAGTTGTGAAAAATGTGCCACTACAAAACAAAGGTGACTTGTTTGACTTTGTTAACTTTTATGCATGATGTATATTTTGTCGTTTAGCACAAAATTAATTAAAAGAAATAAAAAAAAAACATAACTAGTGGATACTACTAGTTGAGAAAATGTGAAGAAGCATGGAGAGCCTTGCCTTGGTGTTGGATGCAAAAATAGTAAAAAAAAGAAGAGCACGCATGGACTCAAACAATTGTGTACTACTCCAATATATTATTAATTTGCAAAATAAATTGGAGGTGGAAAATATTGATTTTGGCATCAAACTTGTCTCCTTTTACTCCTACAACTACAAGAAATGAAGATTTTACTAACTTGCAAATCTATTTACTAGTATTTTGGTACCTAGTTCTCTGCATCAATTAATTAAGGTATCCAATGTTGCAGTTTTTACCTTACCCCCTACGCTGTTGATTTTTCTATTCTCTCTACAACTGCGTACTACTAAAAACTATGAGTGTGCTTGCTATTGAGGAAAATATTTTCATTATGTAAGGATTAATAGTGTAGAGGTTATTTCATATTAGAATTGATTTATCGTACAAAGAAATTGGTAAATATATATTACTTATTATATGAAGATCATTTTGTTTATTTTATTCCATTTACTATTAGTAGCCTCATTCTTGTTCAATATTCTATTATGCATAAAATGTATTAATTACACATAAAAGAAAAAACATGAACCAAACTAAACAATGTTTTTTTTTCTTGAGACTAATAATATAAGCTAACAATTGAAAGGTGTTTTACTTTTTCTTGTTTGATCCTATACTTGTAATCTTGTATTCAATAGTAATATATATTTTCAACCTCCTTTTTTTTTCTTTTCTTTTTTTGGATGCATGTGTTTATGAGGTTGTAGCTGAATTATAATAATGGTCCATATACCAACAAATTTGAAAGGCTTAAGTCATCTACATACTCTTAAACCGCAAAATTCACTTAGACATCTTAACATGTCCCTTTTTCTATTAGACACTCAAACCTTAAAAAATAAATACCTATCAAACATTTTTCTAAGACCTAGTCAAAAGAGGAAATGCGTGTAATGTGACAAAATAACAAATCAAATAAAGACATGTGGCATTTAAATTTAAAATAATTGTATAAATGAATTTTGAAAATAAAATAAAATCTAAAACTAAAAAGAAAAGAATTTCAACTAAAAAAAATGAAAAATCCCCACCCTGCACCCGACACCACCTCAAACTTTTCCTTTTCTTCTCTCACTAAAATCACCTCTTGTCCATCATTGTTATTTTTCTAAATGGAGATTTTAACATAACTAAGTATGAATTTATTTTCTTCTTTTTTCTCTAAACGTTTTCTTTTATGTTCCTATTTCAAAATTAATAGTATTTTTTTTCTAAAAAATAAAATTTGTTTATTCTCGTTTTGTTTTGATTTCAAATTTACTTTTTGTTTATGTTTCGTTACAAAGAAAGAAGGAGTGTGGATCGAAGGCAGTGTGTGGCCTCCATATTTTCCGGAATGGTGATCTCCATTTTTTCCGACAAAAAAATTTAGATTATGTTTTTCATTTTTTCTAACAAAGGAAATGAGGGTAGTTGACTCCATTTTTTTTAAATTAAATTTAAGCATAAGCTTAGAAGAAGTAAATTTATAAAAAAATAAATGTAAGGTGATAGATTTTGTTGCTATGAATAATTGGTGGCAGAAGGTCTGCAATTTTGAAAGAGAAAGAAGAAAGAAAGATTGTTATTTAAAAAAAAAATAAATGAGAAACAAAAAGGAAAAAATAAAAAAGTGTTGATTAAATGGTTCACGCGCCTAACAAGGTGTGGGTTACACTTTTTGTGCCACATGAGCACAAAGTGTCTAAATGGTTCAAATTCAGAATAGTCAAGGTGTTCAATACATACAAGCCCTAGTTGAGGTGTTTAAGTGAGTTATGCGGACAACCAATTTGAAATGATGAATACTTGAAATTGGTTTTGTATATCCGTCTCATGATAAGACATATAACAAGGTTGTATTCATGAATCCCCCTATACACAAAAGAACAAACATGCTTAATTTATTGGTCAAAATTGGACTTGTCTATATAGCCCGGTGGCCTATTTGCTTCCATATAATAAACTGGATTTTTTTTAAAAGAAAAAACTCTTATTCGATATTTAATATTTATTTGAATACTTAATTAATTTGAATATAAGTCAACAAATCTCATTATGAAAGTAAAACACTTTCCATCAAAGAACTAACGGTATATAATTGGTTTTCACCGATGTGGCGAGATGACCATATATAATGCTAGGTATATATAATATATCCTTCCCAATATCAATGTATATCCATTTATCTCTTGTTTTCCGGGAATATCCATGAAAATTATGTATGATATATACAATATATAACATGATATACATAATATATTTACATTAACGACAATGAACATTGTGCTTTTGAGATGCTAATATACGTGATCTATGACGCTATAATTGCATTTTTAGGGGTGATGTTTTACTCCAAATCTCCTAAAATCTTCCTCAGATTTTATATATTTCACCGTCCATGTGTTTCTAATCAATCCTCACACACACTTACATCCGTGGAATCCAACATCAACAAAACAAAGAGAGATAAAAAAAGAAAGTTAAAAATATGCATTTTTATCCTTTTTTTTTCTCTTTCTCTCTCTTGATTTTTCTTCTTAATGAGTTGAAAATTAATATGTTGTTTTTAGACATCTTTCAAACATGAAATTAGGATGATAATTTTCAACCAAATTTTTTAGATATAATAATAGAGAGATTTGATGAGAAGATTAAAGATGTTTGGGGAAAGTAATTTGATACAAACTTTAAATAACAACAACAATATACCTAATGAGCTCTCACAAATAGAATTTAGAGCAAATAGACTGTTTCAATACAAACTTAAAAGACAGAGAAAATGAAACACTCAAGTTGTTTTAATAGAGACGAGAGAGAGTTGCTCGGATGGTAAGTACCCCTCACTTCCAACTCGAAGATTGTTTTAATGGAGATGAAAGTGAGTTGCTTGGATGGTAAGTCCCCCTCATTTCCAAGTAGAAGATTGTGTGTCTGAGTCACCAAGAGAGCAAAAAGGGTTTGACCCAAGTTATAAAACGTGTATTGGGCTACCGGGTGCCAATTTAAAATACTTGGGCTTTTAAATGCCAATTAGTGGCCCAAGTTTATATGCAACACGAAATTTCCAAAAAAATTACTACTACCAGTTCATGGGCTGACCAAGAAATTGCTCATCATTGGGCTTGTTATGAGAAAAGAGCCCAAGATTTTTCTTCTTATAACAGTCCAACCAATTTCACAACGGCTAAAATTCCCCTTCTTCTTCCACTGTTTCAAGTTGTAACTCTCGTTTTGTGAGAGTAAATTGATGAGGATGAAATGGGGGTTGGCGGAAATTTCTGGGATTTGCTGAAACCCTACGCTCGAGCAGAAGGATTTGATTTCTTGAGAAACAAACGCGTAGCTGTGGACTTGTCATATTGGATCGTTCAGCAAGAAACTGCACTCAAAGGCCAAATTCGAAATCCTCATATCAGACTCACTTTTTTCCGTACCATCAACCTCTTCTCTAAGGTACGATATAGTTGCAGACACCCACCTAAGAATTTGAATTCTTTTTCTTGTTTCTGAAGGATTTTTTTTTGGTGGGTTTTGTGTTCTTCTATTTTATATTTTTTAATAGAAAAAAGAGAAAACTTGGCGGGTTTCCTTGTTTTTTTTTTGTGGTGGTGGTGGGGGTTATTCTAGAGCTTGCTTAACAAATGTATTCATGGCTTCTTTGATCATCGTTAATCAATTATGTCTCAATTCCATACTAGTGGAACTCAACTATTTGAATGATTTGTACCCATTCGGCTCTTTTCAACATTCTGTATTGATTTTCTTTAGTTAGACGATTTTTACGCCAGTCAAGTTTAGGACCGGATATGCTTTGAAATTAGGATAAGTGGAGACTAGAGTTAATTAAAGACCTTTTGAACATAAGAAAAAACTATCATTGTAAAGACTTTGTTTTTCTGCATTGGTTTCTCAATGGGAACAGATAGGTGCTGCTTGGAAAACTTTAGTATTGAGGGAAGTGTTGTTTGATGATTTTGTAGTTTGGGGCATTTCCTGTTTTTGTCACGGATGGTACTGCATCACCGCTTAAGTCTCAGGCAAGGATTGCACGATTTTTTCGGGCATCAGGAATTGATTTATCAAGTTTGCCAGTGGCTGAGGAAGGCATTTCAATTGAAAGGAATAAGGCATTTCAGAAATGCGAAAAAGAATGTGTTGTAAGTTTGTATACTGTCACTTTTTGTTTTGACTCTCTAATCAACATGTATCTTTGTGTTTCTTTTTGATCTCAAGATTTCTCCTTTGCAGTTCAGTATGACACTGGCTTAGGGTTCTTTAATATGTAAAAGTCGTTGTCATGAACACGTTTTGATGTTGTAGCAAGTATTGAGGCTTTGGTAATTTGTTGGATAACTTACCGCCATGTTATTGGGTAGTAGGACTAGAAAGCTATTTTGGTAAAGGAGCTATTCACATACTTTATTTTGAAGAGTAAGTAAGACCATCACATGCTTATATAGAATTGTAACGTGCCCTAATATCTCAGTTTTTCACTGATCCCACATGGGGTGAAATGATGCAAATTTTAGTGTCTTTCATGTTGCTTCGACTGTTCTCCACGAGATGCAAAAGGTTATCAAGTCAATCTTTTCAGATGGAATGAATAATATTATACGAAGAGTGAAGGAAACTGAGGGTTGTTTCGTAATAGGACTCCATACTTTAGCTTGCTATATGGTCAGTTCAGGCACGATCATGTGTGTATATATATTTAACTTCCTGTATTAGAGGAGTAAAGCTTATAGATTGTAATTTGTTTAGCTTGTCCTATGGAAAATACGGGGATGTTTTGTCCCAATCTCGTTACTACAGGCAGTACAGTCTCTTATTGTTGACTTTATCCAACTTCCCTTTATTTTTACAAGTCACCACAGATGGAAGTTCTTCTCTAGATGTTTAGTGAGCTTGACCTTCCTCTCTTACGTAGCTGCTAATATTACATGTTTCTGGTTCTTAGCTAAAGTATAAATTATTATGTTCCATTAGGAGTTGCTTGAACTCCTTGGAGTGCCAGTCCTAAAAGCAAAAGGAGAAGCGGAAGCACTCTGTGCACAGTTGAATAGAGAAGGACTAGTTGATGCTTGTATTACTTCTGACAGTGATGCATTTCTCTTCGGAGCCAATTGTGTTATCAAAAATATGCAACCCAACTCCAATGTAAGCGTGCTTGGACTCTCCTTTCACATGAGGTCATGGTTAAACTAGATGCTATTACTTGGACTCTCCTTTTGCATGGGGTAGTGGTTAAACTAGATGCTATTACTATGCTCCCAATTATTTTTATGTGTAGAGAACACATAAAAGATGTAAAATTTTCGTTAGTGTGTTTATAACTGTGGTACGAAACATTTGACATGATATAAGCTCTTATTTCATTGTTCTGTTTTATAAGGTTAGGTTGCTCTTCTTTTATTGTGTTTGTAAGTCTTTTTTTGTTTCGTTTATGTTTTCTGTTTATGGGATATGGTGCACATTCCTACAATTGATTCTCATACATGAGCAAATGCTAGTAACAAAAGTTGAAACTAAATGAGCTATTGTTCTTATCAAAAGTGTTAATAGGATAGATAAATGATACTTAACTAAATAGGTGATCATAAATAAATATAATAGAGATAATATGTCTTTAAATTTCCTTATCATAGAGTTGTCTTTTTACTTTTTTTAAATATTTGTTTTTCTTTTACAAAAAAAAGAAAATCTTATAAGGTCAATTATAAGAAAAATGATGTGATTTAGGCTCTTTTGTTATTCTATATGAATATTTGTAATATATTTGTCATATTAACCATTTATGATAAGTCATAAGTAACACACTAAAATTTTCATAAGTCATAAGAGAGGTTTTTTAGTGGTATGCTTTTGTAATTCTTTTAGTTTCTCAATTCATAGTTAGTTTTAGTACTTTTAAAATTTTCACCTTCCTTCCATTGCTTTCTGTTTTAATATTTTCTATCAAGAAAGGGATGTGCTAGCATAACTCTTGATAAGATTTTTCATGAACTTTGTATTGTATGAAAGACCGGTAGATTTATTTATCTAGTGAAACAAGTTGATAGAGTATGGTGCTTTTAGTGGTAATTAAATTCCCGCAACTTTGTATGCAGACGATTCAACTGATATCACGTGTTGTACATTGAGTCTAAATTAAATCTTACCTAAAGATGCATCTCATTTTTGGTGCAGGAACCATTTGAGTGCTATCACATATCGGATATAGAGTCTGGTCTAGGGCTGAGGAGGAATCAGTTGATATCAATTTCGCTTTTGGTGGGAAATGACCACAACTTGACTGGTGTACCAGGGATCGGGATTGAAACAGCAGTTCGTTTTGTCAAATCTTTTAGTGATGATGAGATCTTGTATAGGTTTGTATTTCTCTTGATTTGAGTGAGCAGGTTGATTATGGGGCATGGGGAAGTCAATGATGATATTTTCAAATTTAAGTTGTTGCTATGAATACAATGAATACTGGTTCGTGAGTACCCATTACAGTTAACTGCCCATTAATGCAGGTTGCGGGAAATAGGTGGAGGGGATCTACAGGATTTTCAGCATGACGTCAACTTAGGCAGTAGTTTAATACCCAGTTCAGATGAGAGCCCTCGGAAAACCAAAGTGCCACATTGTTCAATCTGTGGACATCCTGGAAGCAAGAAAGCTCACCTCAAGTTCGCTTGTCAGTACTGCAGTGCCACCGCCAATGAGGGTTGCATTAAGAAGCCATTGGGCTTCAAGTGTAATTGCTCCCCATGTGATTTGGTACATCTGAAACACCCTGCTTCATTGATCTTTTACTGAAATGATATGTTATTCTGTCAGGCAGCTTCTTATTCAGGGCATTCCTTTTTCCTTCTGGTCTCATCCTTCACTGAACGCTGGCTGTGATGTTATATGACAGGATAATAAGGAAAAAGAACAGAAAAGAAACGAGAATTGGAAGCTTAAAGTTTGCAGAAGGATAGCCTCGGAGCAGAATTTCCGAAACAATGAGATCACAGAAATGTACTTGAACAAACAACAGCAATATGGTGAGTGAACTGGCAATTATGATAGAAGTTCATTTATAGTCTGCCAGTTTGTGGTGCTGTTTGCATATTTAGAGAAAGAGACTTGAGAAAGCAAGTGCAATTTGCATGTGAATATTTTTTTTATTTTGATTTATTTATGTTTACCTCAGTCGCATGGCATCTAATTTATGATTTTTTTTTAAAAAAAAATTGAACCCAGTGCTTTATCTAGAGGACCAATAAATTTTTTGTTAATCACTGTCTGCTGTTTACTCACTAGAGCCAATGGATTTCCCACCACCCTCAGTCCTCCTTTTCTACATTTCCGGTCTTCATTTTCAGCTCGACTTGTATGATTTTTCTAGCCTCTTGTTAACAAATTAGGCCTTGTGCCTAATTCAACCCGGAAAGCTTGCCCAAGTAGTGAGGATATTTCCCAAGACCATTTAAGGAGACTACATTCCATTCACTTAACTGATGCGGATTCTAACACCCTGCACACCCAGGGCTGGACATTAAGAGTGTGAAGTTATCACATGGGTGGCCCAACCTTGGTGGCTCAACATTAGGGATTTCGAGCCTAACTTAAACCTAAAAACCTAGCTCAAATAGTGACGTAAATCTGCTGTATGAATAGGAGTCTTGCCTTACTCTAGATTTTTGTTATTTCATGTCAAGTTTTTTTTCCCTATTGAATAACTATATTTATATCATGCTAAGGAGTCCAATGGTACATTATCTACAGTCAATTCTAGCAATTTCATTTCTTTTTTCTTATATTTTTCTATATAGTATTAGCGTCTCTACAATCTTGGAGTCTTGGTAGGCCTAAATAGCTTCCGGCTAAACTTTTCTTTTCTTTTCATAAGTTTACTGTTGTTGTTTCTTCTATGTGACAACAGTTCTAACGGAAATCATTCCTTAAAACTTTCTCTATTTCATGTTAGTATAAGTTTATCTTGTTGTAGTAGTCTGAACTCCCATATAAGTGCCCTCTTGCATATTGTCTACAATCAATTCAAGACAAGTTCTGTACCTTGTTTACCCTCGTGAATTTTTTTTTGCAGATGGTGATTATCATTTATCATGGGAAAATCCAAAGATTGATATGATAGTTGATTATCTGGCTTATTATCAGCACTGGGAGCCATCTTATACACGTCAAAGAATGTTTCCTATGTTATCCACCATATATCTGAGAGACGTGGCCTCAAATTCCAAAGATCAATTGTTAGGCGGACAATATGAATTTGACTCCATTCAGCGGGTGAAGACAAGATTTGGACATCAACTTTACGTAATCAATTGGAAGAAACCAACACGTGAAATGAGCAATGTAATCTTCATACCTTCTGAAGACTCTGATACGGAACAGGAGCTGGGGATAGCTGGTGAGTCCACAGATTTACTTGATGAACCTGATTCTCCGCAGATTCATGTCAAGGAGGGATGCAGCTTTTTGTCAACGGAAGAAGATATGGTGCTTGTACAGAATGCTTTTCCAGAAAAGGTGTCTCAGTTCTTGAGAGACAAGGTAAAGACTGATTTACTTTTTCTCTGCCCTGCTTCAACCCCCCAATCCGAATTCCATTCCACAAGAATGTTAGTTTTGTTTACTAAATGCTCATTTGTGATATCCCAGGAACTAAAAGAATCAAGATCACGTAGAAAAAGGCCAATGAAGTCTGAGAATTCAGAATCACCGGAAGGTGTTCAACTCAGCATCACTAGCTTCTATCGATCATCCAAAGTCCCTTGTCATGAGAAGCTAGAGGAGAGTGAAACTGGATGTCCAAAGATTAGTGCGGATACTTCTAGAGAAAGAGATAATGAACCCATCCGAAACTACTCCAAGTCAGTTAGACGCAAGCTTTTGTTCGATTAGCCATATTGTAGGATTATTCAATACCTTTGAATCCTGTAAATTGGTTAACACAGTGATGGTGCATATTAATCTTTATTTTTGTTTTTTTAACCCCATTTGGTAAAATGCAAGCTCACTTGTATAAATGTAGGTTAGTTTTTCTCTTAGGCAGCAATAATTAGAATGATGTTCTTAGGCAGCAATTGTTAGAATGATGTGCATATAACTCTTTTGTTTTGTTTTCTTCCCCATTTGGTATATGTAAGCTGACCTATAAAATGAGGTAAATATAGATGAGTTCTCTGCAGCAATGGGGGCGACCTATTCAAAAGCGCCTTGTTTTGTGGAATGGGGTGGGGAGGTCCTTGATATTAAGGTGTCAAGGTCGAAGACCACAGGTGTAAGCAACCGGTTTGATCATTCGATTGACTCCTTGCTGCTGGTTCGTGCTTGTGGTCATGCTGGCAAAAGCAGGGGTTTTACCTACTATTGATATTGAATTTGAACCAATGACTTTTGCCGTATGGAAGCGATACTCTATCCGCTAAGTCAAGTAGGTCAAACATTATAAGAGTTTAATCCATAGTTCAGTTTATGAGCTAATGAAAATTTTATGAGAAATATTACTGCATGGTCTAAAATTTTATTGAAATTTTATCGACACTAGACGATAACCTAATGTTTTGTCAGTTATGATAACTATTTGCACAATTTCTAAAATATAGGAATAAAATCTGAATGGTGACTAAAAATAACATGCGTGTAAATCTATTGAAAACGAAGAATTTAACAATTGAACCTAATATTTTTTAGTGGTTGAAACTATATGAATTCTCTTCGCTTGATTCGTTGAAGTAAACTACTTATATGCTTCTAAATTTGTTTTGATGGATGCAGAAGTTAAATCCACATAATCATACATAGTAAAATGTTAAAATCCTTGAATGAGGAATAAATAGAAAAGGAAAAAAAAGGCATAATTATCTACACCACTTCATTAGAACTCAGAAAAAAAAAAACCAATGAATATACTCATGTTTTTGAAGATTTATCCATCCTTGTTCTCTTATAAACTTACAAAAAGGCTCTCCCAAACTCTCTCCTTTTAAATTGGAATAATTATCTTTCTAGAGCCGTCCCAAAAATAACAATCACAATAATATACATATTTTGTATATTACCCTAAAATATAATAGTCGCAACAAATATATATATATATATAGGAAACTCTTCTTTTGTGTGTGTGTTGGGGGTTGTTATGATAGGAAACTCTCAAGGAGAAGAAAATCCAGGGCTAGTCACACTCTTATTATTTCTTAATATAAGATTATATAGAAAAACCAATAAAGCTATTTTCTAAGTAATTTTCAGACTACTTTAGAAAATTTTGCATTGGGCCTACAAACATAGTATAAAAGCAATTAATGGAAATAATTTGTGTTTCCCGTGCTCTTACAAAATACAAGATTATATCCCTTATTGTTACATAACCTCCAAATTAAACATCTTCCTTAGAAGAAAAAAACATGGACATTCCTGCCAATTCATCTGTTATGGGAACTAAAAATATCTGCATACTTTTAGTTCTTGATGATTTTACTTGTCATAATATTGTTTCTGATATGCTTCACAACCAAACTTATCAAGGTATATATCACAGTATAAAGTTTCTACATCTTTCTTTAAAATAAAGTTATTAACTTTGAATTCTGTTGTTTTCTGTTTTTATCAGTTTTGCATGTTGGAAAAACAATGGATACTTTAAATGCTGTTTGGGAAAGAAAGAGTATCTTCAATCTTGTTCTTACAAACATCCATAGGCTTAACACAAATGGGGTTGACATCCTCCAAATCATCAAGAACAAACTCAATCTTCCTACCATTTGTAAGTGATTTCAGAGTTTATTTGTTTTTTGCAATTAAAATCTTTAAAGGGGTTGCACATTTTTTTTTCTACAGTTATGTCACCAGATGATACAAGATGTGAAAATCAAGTACAAGATTGTAGTGTTGGAGCATATGTTGTGAGTTTCTCAGATACAAATGAGATGAACAAGTTTTGGCAAATGGTGTTAGAGAAGGAGAAAGGTAGAAAAGCAGCAGTTAATCAAGAAGAGAATGATTCAAGATTGCCTCAGAATGTAACTGCAGAGATAAGTAGAGAAAACACAACATCTGCTGATACTGATGTAGCGATAAAGGCGCATGATCTGAAGGGTAAGCGAAAAGCTAACAGTGACAGAAGTGAAGAAAATAGAGACATCGAAAAGAAACGAAGGGTTGTATGGACTCCAAAGATGCATCAAAGTTTCTTGCAAGCTATCCAGTACTTAGGCTATGAAAGTAAAACATTTCCTCTTATTTTTTTCCCCTGAGAGTTCATTTTTTTGTTTGTTTGTTCTAAATTATGTAGTTGATATTCATGATACTTTTTTTGGTTTTCTTAATTGATATCCAGAGGCTGTTCCTAAGAAAATAGTTGAAATTATGAATGAGCCTGGATTGACTAGAGAACATGTTGCCAGTCATTTGCAGGTGTGTTTTCATTTATATTACTAAAAAAATCTTCTGCAGAACTTTGAATCTCTTTACAATCACTTCTATCAAATTTTCATCAGATATGCTATCCTGTTAACTTTTCCTTTTTCTCCATATGGACATTGCATTTTTTTTTCTCTTCTAGGGGTTATCCAAAATAAGGAAATGTGAATCATAATAGCGTAATTACAACACGAAATCTCTGAAATTAATACAAGAATCACCAGTTTTAGTAAACACATGATAAAATGCATTTCATATCTAGCAAAATCTTTGCATTAAGAGCTAGAACCTTGCACTTGTCCCTTGATGCATGTCACAGATGTTGAATGTCTTCATTCTCAAAATCGCGACATATTAAATTCTCATCATACACTATTATGGATAAGTTTTAATTGCTATTTAACAAAAATAATGTACTTATTTGCAGAAATATCGCATGTGTATTAAAAGAGCGCAAGAAAGTTCAGCTGCTTCTATCTATGACCAAATCCTAACAAATGATGCTAATGCAAAATGCTTTCAAGTTCAACCATACCTATCTCCTCTAAATTTCAGCGGTACGCGAGGATATTCTCATTCTATACAACAGCCATTTCAGACTCACTTCCAGCAAGGAACTGGCGGCATGAACTGTCCAACTTCTGGCCAAATGGGAAGTTTCCAGCAGCAGAACAGTCTCTTGGATTTTGCAAATCTGCAACAAGCAGATCATAATGGCCTAATTGGACAGCATTCAACATATATGCCAAGAGTAGCTCATAGTAGTAACTTCAGAGTATATGGTGACAAGAGAAAGAACATGCTTTTCAGCATCCAAAGTGGCAATGAAAACCAGCCCACAAACTCAAGTAATTCTGGTTTGGAGTTTCTTGGTTTTAGATTAAGCACAGATGGGAAATCTGTCAACTTTGGTCACAAAAGTTCCTCTTGTACTGTAATCCCAAATAACGCGTATTCTGGTCTATGTTCCTCAATATCAGAGGACTACATTCACAAGCAGCAATCTTCACCACAATTCTTGGAAACCCCTACTGAAAATACCTTAATTCAATCCTCTTCAGTTCAACCTGAAAATCTCACATTTAATCATCCTTCTAACAGCATTTCACAACAGAATCTTCTACTATTTGATAATGCAGTGAATATAATATCATGTGAAATCCCAGAAATGCCTGACAGCTTCATACCGCAAGAACAGCTTGCAGCACAGCCATCATCAAAGGATCTTGAAGACTATTCTGCAATATTATTTAGTGATGATGAAGTATATGTGCCATCACTAGAGAATTATGATTCTATACAGCAACAATATTCTGCACCAGAGTTCCCACAAGTAACTCTTGAAGTCAATAGTTTAGGTACTGAAATAGACATTAAGTCTCTACTGGAAACAACAGAAGACAGAAGTACACAACTATTTTGGGAGGAGAATGAACTTCTTTAATCTTGCTGACTCAAGTTTTTACTCATTCAAAGTTGTATAGGTAGTTTAGCGATTCGATGTACCTTTTATCTCATCATGTTTGTATATAAATCTGAATTTTCATGAACCTCAAGTTGCTAACTAGATGCTGTAGTACTACTATGTTCCTCTACTATGCTTACACATTTGGTCATCATCATAATAAAAAGAGTTTTGTTTGATAAAGTCTATTTTACCCTTGATATGTAAAAGAAGATAACCAATGAGTTCATTTTTAAAAGGGTAAACTTGTCTTTTCGTGAACATTTCCCTGGATAAACCCCTGAAATTAACAGACCAATAACTGCAAAAGAACTACCAATGCCTTCTTTGCTACATCCCCTTTTGCCACTCTCTTCAACGCCAAAACCTCCGGCAAATTCGCCGGCGTACGATGGACCCTTTGCTGTCCATAGTACAAGAACCAAATCCCTTCATACAGTAGCTGCAGTACCTAAAACTACAAGCGAAACAAGAATCAACAAGGCTGAGGACGACTATCATGCCACCGTCAAAGCTCTCAACTCTAAAGGTCGTTTTCCAAGAAAGTCACTTGGGCAGGTATTTACTGGTTCTGAACGGTAATTCCATTCTATTTCAGTATTTCAGTAGATGGGTATTGTTCGTTGGGGAATTTCATCGAACAGAGAAGTGGATATTATTAAGCGAGCTGGTGTTTGATGTTTTTCAGTTGCGTAGTAAAGTGAACAGATAAATGGGTGTGATTGAGTGAGTTTGGTGTTTTGTGTTTTTCTAATTGTATTTTGAACTGTAGCATTACATGCTGAATTCAGAGGTAAATGATCAACTAGTTGCTGCTGCTGATGTGCAAGAAGGAGATTTGGTGGTTGAAATTGGGCCTGGTACCGGTTCCCTGACAAATGTTCTTGTCAATTCTGGTGCAACTGTCCTTGCAATTGAAAAGGTTTATTCTTTTTCACTATCAATGTACTTCTGATTTATTTATTTGCCAAGCATAGAGTAATGTTAGGAGTCTTTAGTCTGGTTAAGAGAGTCTTGTATGTTAGTGAAAAGTTTGAGATTTAAAGAGAAATTAATTCATGTTGGAATGACATGAGTTTAAATAGAATGTAATGGTTACAGCCCACTAGCTTGGGATTGAAGTGTAGTGAGTGTATGTGTGTATCCCTCTGTGTGTATAATAGAATAGCTTGGGATTAAAGCGTAGTGAGTGTATGTGTGTGTCCCTCTCTGTGTGTAATAGAATAGCTTGGGATTAAAGTGTAGTGAGTGTATGTGTGTATCCCTCTCTGTGTGTAATAAAATAGTTTGGAATTAAAGCGCAGTGAGTGTATGTGTGTGTCCCTCTGAGTGTAATAGCATTGAAAATGTTAAAACTTAACAAACTTTGAGGATATATCTTTACGTAAACAGTTATGAGAAAAAGAAAAAAAGCTTATCTATCTTCTGTTGTCAATCTTGTTCTTGTTCCTTTTTATTATTGACACAATTGTTCTCTTTTTCAATGATTTAAGGATCCCTACATGGCAGCCCTTGTAACAGAGAGATTTTCCAGTCTAGACTATGTAAAGGTAACAATTTTAGTTCAGTTTCCTCCACTTTGAATACATAATTAAAAGTTAATATTTGAGAATATAGTTCCTTACCCAATATAGAATGTTCTTCTACTGTAAAAGAAGATAAATGTACTTGGTTTACGTTATGCTTCAGTAGCTTCTATTGCAAGGAAATATAGAAATGTGATAATGTGACCACTGCATCTATAGGTCTTGCAAGAGGATTTCACAAAATGTCATATACGCTCCCATTTGTCCACAGTTTTGCAAAGTGGAATGAATTCTTCAGGTGTAAAACCGAAACATGCAAAGGTGAGAACCTGCATTTATTTCTCAAGTTCTTCCTTTGAATCTTGGTATAGGAATCTGTTGGTCCTATTCTTGACACATTTGTGCTTTAAGATTATGTGTTTTGTAGTGCAAATTACCAATGTCTTCAATATCATGCTAACAGGAGATGTATATCCCTTTCCTTATTGCAGGTAGTCTCCAATCTACCTTTTAACATAAGTACAGAAGTTATTAAGCAACTTCTTCCCATGGGTGATATCTTCTCAGAAGTAGTTTTGCTACTGCAGGTTGGTATTGTCAGTTTAAATATGCTTCCACATTAATTGATCGCTAATGCCAAAGATAGGTAGTAGGAATTATTTGTTGATATTGGGAGTAGTGGTATAGTTCTCTTTCTTTTTTTGCCCTTTCTATATTTTATTTTTTAACCGGATAACTTATGTTGTGCATCAGAGACTGTTGATTGTTCTGTGTTTTGTCATACTTTTTTACGATCTACCCCTCCTTGATCTCGATTAGAATTCACCAATTAGATGTAAAAGATTATAAGGCTGAAGCAATAGGACTAAAACTTCTTTGACTCAGTCCAAGCTTTTGCATCTCAATTTTTAAAGGGTCGTTAACGACCTGTATGATTTCTTTTGATAAATCCCAGAACTAAGCAGGCTTCTTTGTAATGCCTGTGCATGTTTAGAATGAGTAATACTGGTTGCCTCGGGTCTTGTCATTTTTCTTGTGCCCCGTCCATTTTGTTATTGTGAAAGTTTCTCTGATTTCTTTTTCATTTCTTATGCCCAAATTTTTGGTACTGAACACCAAGTTGGTGTCAAAAATATGTCCAAGTTGTTTATATGACAACCCAAGCCATCTAGGTACCTATGAAGTTTGTGAACCCTCTATACAACACAATATTCACTCTTTGCACCAAAAATACAAGTGAAATAAAAGGAGATTTTCATGCTTTCCACATCATTCTCACTCTTTTCAAAACTATGTTCGTTTTCTTCCATTCCATAAGCCCCAAAAGAGACGTAGTGGTGACATTTCAAGGCTATTCCTTTCAGCGCTAACCTGAATGCAACTAGAGATGATTAGTATCCTCTCTAGATTCTTTTTCGTGCAACACCGACTCACAAATATTCTCCTTCTCTGTCTCAAATTTTACACAATTGGGGAGGCATCACGAACTGCACACCAAACAAAGAAATCAACTCTTTTTGGAGTCTATGATAGGGCTTTGACTTCTGTCATAGTCTATGTCTCGTTCTACATCGGCATCAAGGCTAAGTTTCTTGCTTAAACCTATATGGTAGTTACTTTTGATGGTTACCGAAACCTAACAAGCTCCTCGTGCTGTTTTTTGTATGTTTATAGTAACATCTATTACTACTAGTTCTGGAAAAATATAGTGGTAGATGTTCTGGGACATAATGTAGGAGGGCATTTTCACAAAGTATGCAACTTGATGGCATACAGGAAACAGTTTGATAGATTTCACCTGTTACCAAATCCCACCCAACTGTTCCAATTGTTGGAAGGATCACTGACACAGTTGATTGTATGAAATTTCAGGAGGAAGCAGCTGTGCGCATGGTGGATTCATCCTTACGGTCCTCTGAATACCGACCCATTAATATTTTCATCAACTTCTATTCAGGTACTTGAGAAGTCTTGTGAGAGGTGAAGTAGTCCTTTATACCTCAATGTCATAACTCTAGTCCTGGACAGAGGATGACAAACATTTTCTGGTGATATCTTGAAAAAAGACAACCCTAATTACTCAAAGTATATCTCTGTAGTTGTATACCATTTGACTACAAAAACAACCCTCAGTTATCTTATTTGGACTGGGATAGTACACTTAGTTTTACTTTGTAGCTATGAATAAGAATACATACAAAGATGTAAAAATATATGAAGTAAATTTTCTGCATATGAAAGGTGACAAGTGCACCAAAACCTCATCTTTTTCCAAGTTTTACTTGGTTTCCAGCTATCGTTACACCAGGTCCTAGATTCATTTTTGGCTACCTGGTCCCGGGAGACAAAAAAAAGCACTCTTCCAAGATTCTGCTGATAAATTCCAAAAATACCACTTCTAATTATCTGATATATCAACTCCTATTTGCAGTGGATTTGTGCCATTTTTCATTTCTGATCCTTCGTACCTCAAATTTGTGTTTAGTTGAATGCTGGCGGTCCATATTCTTCGAGTCTCAAAGATATACTGTACTAATCAAAATCACATCTTTAATATCAACGACATTTTCACATCTTTGTAAAATAAATAGATCCAAAACTTTTTGAATGCTTTAATCAATAATCTCAAGCTTTTGCATTTACATTTATCTCTGCAGATCCTGAATACAAATTTAAGGTGCCGAGGACAAATTTCTTCCCACAACCTAAAGTAAGTGCCCCCTTTTATATTTTACTGTTTGAACACCTATTCTGAACCGAGAACAGATCATAATTAACTATTTTTTGAACTTAAACATTAGCAGTTTGAAATTTAGAGACTCTTCCAGGCACACTGTCACTTCCAGTAAATTGAACATACACCCCTAGACAACTTCAGATGTGATGCTCTGTCCAATATCAAGTACTCTGAACTATGGTAGAATGAAGCTTTACTTTAATGTCTAAATAAGTTTCCTTCATTACAAGATATCTTCTAAGCGTGTTTCCTTTAATACTTTCCTTGATATCTTTGACGAATAGTATTATTTGAAGAACACAGTTCCCAAATCATGTACAGGATCTTTGCTGGTGGTATAGTTTTTCCATGTCCATATGATGGTGTCTAATAGGTAATTGTTATGATTATTCCATTGGGTCACAAAGTGAAATTATCTGTTTTTTGTTCTTCAGGTTGACGCAGCTGTAGTTTCCTTCAGACTGAAGCAACCTGTAGATTATCCTCCTGTTTCTTCTGCCAAAAGCTTCTTCTCAATGGTACTCACAGCCTTCTCTTGTACTTCCCTTTTTGCTTTCCGTGTGTGTTCAAGTGTGATATAACGATTGGAAGCATAGCACTACTTTATAAACTTCATATAAAAATAAACAGCATCTGCAATCCCTGGTTAGGCCAATGCTTGGTTGTAAAACAAATTTGGGAATTTAGGGTTAAATATGGTGAGTAGTTCATCTTTATCATTATTATTAGCTGACATTCTATTCCTCGTTAATGGTTAAGGTCAACTGTGCATTTAATGGGAAACGTAAGATGTTACGAAAGACACTACAACATATATGCCCTTCTCTTGAGATTGAAGAAGCTCTTGTTAGTGCTGGTCTTCCATCCACGGTATTACTGATGTAGTTTCTCATTTATCTAGTCAATGAAACTCTAGAAACTGGTCTGTCTAAATCAGTTCTTCTCACATTTGGTTTTCCCCCTCTTTTCTTTTTCATTTTCAGTCAAGGCCTGAGGAGCTTGCGCTTAATGATTTCGTAAGGCTGCATAATTCAATTGTTAAACCCTAGGATCTTCTGGTGTCACTTGGTGCTGAGCTGTCCTGAGGGTACTTGTGTTAAGCTTCACTGGTACCAGAATCTGGAATAGGGAGTCTCAAGCTGCCACAAGCCCAGAGCAATATCACCAGCAGCAAATTCAAACAGCTAAAGTTGACAGCAAAAAGAGCAACCCCGCCTCCCTTGCTCTACTGTTGTCAAATTAATCAAAGCCTTAATCCATTCAACACAGCATAAGCGCTGAGAGAATTGTCAAGGCATCAGATATGAGTGTAAATATGTTATAGCATGCTCTCATTAGTAGAGTATGCCATTAAGTATAGTCGATATTTTTTTTTGCATCAGATCACCCTCTATAATCCATGAATAGTGAGAATTCACATGACACTCTAACTTGGTTTGGTATTGAGGCGTAATTATTGTTGTTATTTTATCTCATTCCCTTCATGAATTGTTATGTAATTTTAATTTTGACTCTTTAGTCGATCAATTATCACTATATTCGTAACGATTTGCAGTGAAATGAAGAAGCAAAATCAACTCATAATCCAAATAGGGGAAAATGGTTTAGATTATCTCGATAGAGAATATGAAAATACATTTGGAATGACCAATAATTTATCTTATCTACTCCACTAGTAAAGTAATTTCAAACGATTCTCTATAGAGTTGTTCAAGAATGGAACTGATAAATAAGATCCAAGGACCTCAACTTAGTCCCATGAGGATCAAATTCCAAATCAGGGCCGTCATTGTCATAGCTCCGGCGCTGCTCAGCGACAGCTGACGTCGGGGAAAGAGGTCTTTTAGGTCTCTTATTCTGAATGAAACAATCCCTCATCCTCTCCTCAACTCTGTCAATACTACTCTTGGAATTGTGCTCGGTTTCATTTACAGCATCTTCCTCATCCCCAACTTGCATAGGTTCACCGCCTGCGGCGGAGGAGACGGAATTCTCGGGAAACGGAGGTGGTGCAGGGAGGAGATGTGGTGGTGGATAGTGGTGGGATTGGGAAAGGAAGTTGGAGAGATGATGGTGAGCAGATTGAAGGGAAGAGTAGATTTGTTGGAGCTGAGAAGAATCAGCAGTGGTGGGGAGTTGTTTAGCCATTAGGGTTGCTTGGTCAAGTGCTTGTATCAGTTCAGCTATGCCTCCTTTCTCTGAAACTATCTCCATCTCCATTTCTGTTTTGCCTTGTGACTTGTGTTATGTTGATGGATATAACAAAACCTATTTCAAAATGTATTTCTCATTTTAATAATTGTTTTTTTCCCTTCTAATCCAGCCTTATTACAACAATACATATTATAGTCCAATAATTAGTCATTTAAGTAAAACATAAGAGTAATTTAGTCAAATGCCTATTTCCATTTCAAGGGAAGAGTCGATGCTTATTAGTTATTACTCCCTCTGTCCACACTAATCAACTTTACTATTTCGTCAAATCATTTTCAACATTTTTTGAAGATGCTAATAATCACAAACACTATAGTAAAGCTGGTCCATTTCGCACGGTCATAAAAAATAGTATAGTTCCACAAGTGGAATTTGGGAGAGTCTACGCAGACTTCACATCTATCTTAGTACAGAGAGTAGAGAGTGTTTTCAATAGACCCCAGACTCGAGGAAAGCACAATATTTACGAAAACATAAGTAGTAACAAGATGGTAAGAAAATCCATAAGAGACAACAAGTAGTAATAGAAAACTAATAATAAGAAATACGGAAATAGTAAGATAATAGAAATACCAAAATGATACTAATATAACTAACAGGAGAGACAAGTCACGAAACTAATCTTTACCAAATCTTCAACCTCCATACTCTCCAATCTAGGTTCTTGTGATTAGATCCTACCTGATCACCTCTCTCCAAGCTTAATTATATCTCTCCTCAAGTCCTCCAGCGTCAAATAGAATACCTGGTGAAATTTGTAGAGTCTGATTTATCCTAGGCTAACCATCTACCTTTTGAAGTTCCTTCTTTTTGGTTCTTGGTTACCCTAGTATATAAAGCAAATAATTATATCATGGATGAAATAGAGTTGGCTTCCATCAACTTCCAGTTTAGGACTCTCTTTCTCAGTTTAATATATATATATATATATATTCACTCGAAATAGATGAAAAATGTTTTCTTCTGTCCGAGGAACGTTAGTCTATTTACATTGTGGCATTGTTAGGAACATCAAACTGATTATACAAGGACGTATTTAGGAGTACCACAGTTCTAAAATGTACAAACGGCTCTTCAAAATGGCCAACAGCTAGAGAAAGACAAATGCTTTACATGTACAAGAACTGAAGTGAATGAGGAAAAAAAAACTAGTATCTAGACATTGAGCATCCGTAGATAGTCATCAATTATGGACATTGCAGAAGATCGGTAACCCGATCCAAACAAGTTATAGTGATTGAGGTAGTGATACAGCATGTATAAATCTCTCCTTTCTTCAAAGCCAGGTTGTTCAGGCATCACCTGAACATACAAACATACACGGAAACGAATAAGAGTAAATACCAAGAATATGAAGCAAATGTCAAGACAAAGATCACCATCCAGTGGCTAGTTGACAGCCTGGTTAACAAGCCAATATGGTGGTCGATCACAAAATTCAATTGTGATGCTAATATTACTTAACTAGTTATAAGAGATTACCGGGTTATCTATTAAGGAACAACGGGAAAAAAGGATTTATTTTTCTTTCTATTCCCCCCTTTAGAAAGTCCTTGCAGATTAAATGTCAAAGACAAGTGAAGCAAATGTGAATTCTGGAAATGTAGTTAATTGCAGCACCTCAAAGTAAGCCTTGTAAAAATCTCCTCCAAATCCAGCACACCATGACATTCCAAATTCTGCCTCATTATGCCCATCTACAGAGGATGAGATTCATAATATTAGTGCATCTGGAGCCATTAATTCGTATACCAAAAATCAAGCACCTGACAGCCAGAACATAAATATTGCACAGAGATCATTCAACTTGTGTATATTTCCTTATCCATCTGAATTGCAATGTGTAGATGATATTGGCACAAGGAATAATGAGGAGAAAGGGATTTAAGTCATATTACAATAGGCATTAACATGAATCACATAAACCAGGCTGTACATCTGGAAGTAAATCAAACCCAATGTCCAACAATAGTACTTTCAAACCCAATGTCCAACTAAAGTACTTCCAAAATCCAATGTCCAACTATAGAAGAGGCTACCAGAGGATGACTCTACCAATTTATGTGAAGTTTGGCACAATTCAAGAGGCAATGTCATTTTTAAGTGTTGACCTTCCATTAAACAGTAATCCCAATTCCTAACTGAATGTTTGCGAGCTATGTTGCTTGGACAATTCAAAATGTCATCGGGCGTGTGTTGGATCCTTCAAAAGTAGTGCATTTTTGAAGGATCTGACACGGCTGCGGCAACAATTTTGGAGAGTCTGAGCAACTTAGTTTGCAAGTATAAGGACGAATATCCAATAGAGGTAAGATCTTGTCCCTCAAACTTGTTAAAAATTCAAACAAGTGCATGTTGGATTCTCCAAAAGTAGTGCATTTTTGGAGGATCCAAGGGTTGCGGCAACATTTTTAAAAGAGTCTGAGCAACATAAGGTAAGCTGACGCCATATGGAGACTTGTCAACTTTATGTATTTGTGGACTTTGGTCAATGCATTTATTTATGGGAAAAAGGACGAATTTACCCCCGAACTTTGATAAATGGTACGTCTATGCCCTCCGTTATACTTTGCGTCCACATAAGCCCCTGCCGTCCAATTTTCGGTACACACATGCCCCTCTCACTAACGGACCCCTCGTTTTGTACACGTGTTTTAATCCTAGCCAACTACTCGTTTGACCATTCTTTTAACCCATAAACCCACAACCCGCCCCATAAACCCAATAACCCACCCGATTCCTTCTAAAATATCTAAGTTAATTAAACATTCCAAATGAAGAGTCAGTGAAGGGTCAGTGAAGGTTGAAAATCACTCCAATGGCGGCGGTGCCGGTGGCCTTGCCGATTTTCCATCTTTGGCCGCTGCTGCCACCACCAAAACGAAGAAGAAGAAGCCACAAACCCTATCCCTTCAGGAGTTCAACACTTATAGCGCTGCTAAGTAATCTCAAACTGCCGCCACTGTGGCAACCAAAGGCTTGGCACCGGAGAAAGTTTTGATGCTCCCTACCAGTCCTCGCGAGTGCGCTGCGGAGGAGCTTGGCCAGTCTCGACTCGGAGGTGGTTTCAGATTGTACGGTTACGACAGGTAAAGGGGGAGGGGTTCGTCGGATGATTCTCGTAGGCAGGGAGGGTTCCGAAGGGATACCGATAGGGAAATTGCTCCCTCTCGTGCCGACGAGACTGATGATTGGAGTGCAGCTAAGAAAACATCGGTTGGTAATGGTTTTGAAAGAAGGGGGAGAGAGGTGAAAGGGGAGGTTTTTTCTCCGATTCCCAGTCTAAAGTTGATGAATCTGATAATTGGGCAGCGAATAAAGCTTTTGTACCCTCTTCTGGTCGAAGATTTGATAGGAGAGGGAGTTTTGAGTCAAACGGTAGTGATTCCGATTCGGATCGGTGGACCAAAAGGAAGGAAGAGGAAGGTGGACGGAGATTTGCCTCCGGTGGTGGTGCATTCGACAGTTTAATAGAAAGAAGAGGTGGGTTATTGGGTTTATGGGGCGGGTTGTGGGTTTATGGGTTAAAAGAATGGTCAAACGGGTAGTTGATTAGGATTAAAACACGTGTACAAAACGAGGGGTCCGTTAGTGAGAGGGGCATGTGTGTACCGAAAATTGGACGGCAGGGGCTTATGTGGACGCAAAGTATAACGGAGGGCATAGACGTACCATTTATCAAAGTTCGAGGGTAAATTTGTCCTTTTTCCCTTTATTTATAGACAAATTTTATACAATTTGATAAATTTCAAAGTTATAAGTATTTCTCATAGATTTTATCATTTTCACCATTTCACCATTAAAGTTTCGGAAATTGTCTTTAAATGGCTTTGATCAAAATGCCAAGCTTGACCATTGAAAGTCAAACTTCAAGCAATTGGGAAGGTTGAATTATCTCAAACTGGTCTTCCTCTGAAAAGTAGAAAAGGAAGCAAATATTTACGTTATTAGTGTCCTATATTTCAATATATACTTGTCTTATTGTCGTTAAATACTATAGGAGTAATTCATCAGGATCCTAGTCATTTACATTAACTATCTAATCTTTCATCTCTTATACTGTATTGATCTTTACTGCTACAACCGGTTATGTTAATGGCTCTGATAAAAGAGGTCGTTACATTAAAAGGAACTATATAAGTTTCCATAGTAATATAAACTGCAGCAAACATGCTTGCCTCAGATAACGCAATGTTCAGGTGCTCAAAAGAGAGATATTTCATATCTGAAGTAGTGAATCATGAAGCAAAAACAATAATTTTTTATATTTATAGACAAATTTTATACAATTTGATAAATTTCAAAGTTATAAGTATTTCTCATAGATTTTATCATTTTCACCATTTCACCATTAAAGTTTCGGAAATTGTCTTTAAATGGCTTTGATCAAAATGCCAAGCTTGACCATTGAAAGTCAAACTTCAAGCAATTGGGAAGGTTGAATTATCTCAAACTGGTCTTCCTCTGAAAAGTAGAAAAGGAAGCAAATATTTACGTTATTAGTGTCCTATATTTCAATATATACTTGTCTTATTGTCGTTAAATACTATAGGAGTAATTCATCAGGATCCTAGTCATTTACATTAACTATCTAATCTTTCATCTCTTATACTGTATTGATCTTTACTGCTACAACCGGTTATGTTAATGGCTCTGATAAAAGAGGTCGTTACATTAAAAGGAACTATATAAGTTTCCATAGTAATATAAACTGCAGCAAACATGCTTGCCTCAGATAACGCAATGTTCAGGTGCTCAAAAGAGAGATATTTCATATCTGAAGTAGTGAATCATGAAGCAAAAACAATAATTTTTTATAACAATATTGAAACCGAAACCTAGGACTTACAGTAACATGCAGGGTCAAGAATCACAGGTTCACCATTCTTGTCATATGTCATGTTCCCGCTCCATAAATCTCCATGCAACAAACATGGCTCTATCACAACATTTTTGAATAAAGGTCCCAGGTTCCTTGCTAGCCTTTGCCCTAAGAATGGATCAATTCGATAGAACAAAATAAATAAAGCATGTCAGATATTGAAAAAACAAGTAAACATCATTGGGTTGTTTAAAAATATTTACTTATTTCGCCATTTAATCTCAAGTTGTAGAAACTGCCAAGCCTCAAATTTCAGGAAAAAGGAATATTACAAAAATGTGGGGTTTGACATATATTCAGCTCCTTAGAGTTTGATATTTGCCCATCATTCCATGTATGTCGATGTTGTCTCATTTCCCAATGAAAATACTAGGTTGTAGAAGTTTAAACTAAACGCTATCTATCTCAGAATGAACAGGGGAAGATAGGTATGATTATAAATCACTCAAAGGCAGATTAAAAGATAAATGGGAGCCCTGGTTTGCGCCGGAGAAGAAGAAAGCAAGCTACTTTTGGCCGTTAGCCCGTTACAATGAATTTAAGGAGCAACAATCCCTTCTCTGCTACTACAGTAAGTTGGTTCAAATTGTAATTCCAAAACGAAGCCTAAAGCAACTTCAAATTAAGAATGAAGGAGGAGGATGTACACATTTCCACATTGCATTTATCATGATCAAACAGGATAAATTCCATAAATGGAGTCAAAGTTTTCTTTTCCAATTTAATGGTGATTTAAACCTCTTTCATAAATGGTTGGATCTCCATACTGTTCACGAGCCATCTTCAACTGGTATCCCAATCTGTGTTCTGCGAAAAATTCAACCCAATCTGACATCCATGTGTTTATCTGTGGAGTACTACACATATGCACAAATATTCAGCCCTTGATATCTCCGATCTGTTTACGCCTTAATATATGGAGCGATACAAATGATGAGAAAACTCCAACTTCAATTACTAGACATTAAATTGAATATTTCTCATTTCACTTTTTTTTTTTGCCTAATATTATAAAAGCTACACATGATCCTTTTATTTAAACAAATAGTACAATTGTGCAGGTGTGCAATTCAGCAAATAGTAGGTTTTGCGAAAAGCATCCTCATAATGGTAGAATTTAGATATGATCCTGATTCCTGGCATGATACCTGCCAATAGTATTGTCAACGTGAAAGCCAAACCCCTTCTCAGATTTTGCCGCTTTGTGCATTTCAGCAAGCTTCCTTCCTAATGCAGACTGAAAAGAAGAAAATGGTCAAATATTTGAATGTTATCACCAAAGTAACAAAGAAAATGATATGAAGGAAATAGTAATTATGGGAAAAAGAGACGAACAATCACTCTCACCTGATTGCCTCTAGATGCACCAAACTCAATAAATTCCATAATGATATACGAGCCGCCAGTTGGCAGAGATCCAACCTACACAATGCATCAAACAATAACCTCTAGGATACAATTACGAACCTTTTTTTCAGGAGGAAGAGGAGGAAAGCTTCTACAAAGTTTTAGGACACGAGAAAAAAACTGTCATCCTTACTTTATATGGTTTTGGTACACGGATTGACCCTGTTTCGTACATAGCGTTTAAACCCAATGCCTCTCCCTCAAACATTGATGGTCCAATACTCCTGATTAGATTTTTAACAATAACATATTAAGCAACTATCTGCCCCTTTTAATAATACCATATTAAGCAACCATCTATCACATCTATTTAACGTTTAAACAGGAGAAACATAATCAAAATACCTGTTTGTTTTAACAAAAAAGGAACCAGCATCAGTGTCATAACAAGTTGCCCGATTTATGCACCCACCACCAATTGGACTGATTCCTTTGATCTGTGTTGCCTTTCCTTCTGAAAGGATCCATTCACGAACTGGATCATCACTCATTGCAGCCACTGTGGAATTCAAAGGAGCGAATACACTTGATATGGGAAATTAATGTTTGTTCATGAATGCAGACATCACATAATTGAATCAAAACCATAAAGGTTCAATGGATTGTCATGACCAATCAGATGTACAGGGTGAAGACTTTTAAGGCGAAACCACAATCACAATAACTTCTTTCACACTTCTAATGAGTTCAACAAGTTGTAAAGTGCACTGGAAGCAACCACTTGTATTCAACGACATTCAACCCACAGTATCAGGAATCAGGATTGTAGGAATTCAAGTGGCTGTAGTCTAGCACCTTAAAAATGAATTCTAGATTTTCAGATTCCGCTAAAAATTCAAGAATAAAGTATCACTACCAATTTTCAGTTACCTAAATGAACAACCATATGGAAGAAAAATGCTAAGACAAAAAATTATTTGTACAATGTTAAAAGTTGGAACAAAATCCTGAAAGGATCATTATTGATTTGAAATGGACCAGTAAATGAAGTTACTTTACAGGCACTCAGTGCAGTTCTTATATCTTCTTTACATCCCAAACCTGGGATTTGACAAGTCAAGACTCAGGAACAATCTTTGCTAGGACAACTTACATTACTTGCATTGTTTGGAGTGGAGAAAAAGGAAGAAAGGCAATTGAGAGTGTAAGAAGGAAAATAGCAGAGAATGTGAAAGAAATTTAGTTTTTCCTTTGTTTGCATAAGGATGAAGGTGGTAACTGAATCAATTTTTATAAGTACTTATTTATCATCATTCAACTAAAACGATGGGTGCAGGGGAAATTTACTTCCTATTTTCTTTTCTTAATGATGGTTGTGTTCGGGCCAACTTGCGAGCACCTCAACTATTTCACCGAGTACCTGGTACATCCCGCAGCATAGGTACTAGGTAACTCCGGAGATAATAAATTCTTTGACTTCAAAGCGTATGATTTACACTCCTTTTTCAGTGAGTAGAAATTAACTCTCTATCATACAATCATTCATGAAAATGGAGCCTTGGGAGTTTTATTCTGCTAATCTCAACAATTGATAGAGCTAAACAGTGAGACAGAGACATAGGGAACAAAAATAATTATCTGAATTCATCTAATTTGCTTGACGAGCCATTACACCCTACAGATTAAACTCAATATTCCCCATAAACAACACCTCCAAGTTAACCCCAAATCCTTAAACTTCAAATTAACAGGAGAAAAAGAATTAAGTGGGCAATTCCATGATTAAAGTTGGGCCAGAGAATGAGCTCTTTGAAACCATCCGGTATAAACCTTCACATCACATTAAAAAATTAACAAGAAAGTTCGAAGTACTAGTAAAAGAAACAGATATGCACAAAAAAGTTGGAATCTTTACGCAAAATATCTTCATTACATGAACTAAATGAGCAAATTTAGAAGAGCATATATAACTAATAAATGGTTCAATTTGTAAAGAAGCATACCAATTAGAGGTTTGTTCTTGTTTAAGTTGAAGGGGTGTTTGAGAGAAGGGGAAGATATAGAAGGCATGGAGGAGGAAAAGGAAATACTCCCCAAGTGTGTTACAGCCATTTTTGCCCTCTCTTTTGGCTGGAGATATTTCCCCACTTTTTATTGGTTCTTGATTCTTCATTTTTTAACCTTTCTGCAGCTGTATGTGCTTTTTAAACAAGGGGTGATTGTCATGTTTCGTTATAAAATTATTTTTGAAAATTGTGTTTGGACGTGAATATCAATTAGATTTACTTTTTACTTTTTGCAAGCAATTTAGAGTGAAAATATATTTTTAGATTTCGATATTTTTTTTTGGAGTTCAACTTCCAAAAAAGTGAAAAAAAATTCATGTCTAAACTTCCTCCACCGAAAAGAGAGAAATTATAGGATTAACATCATTTGTGGGTTATGGTGACATTACCATTGCGTTTTTATACTCCAAAAGAGAATATAAAGTGTGTAAGTTGTGATGAAAGTAGTAGTAAATGGTATAATATGTGTTCTTCTTCCTTGTGGGTTTCAAAGAATCTGTGATGATCTGATGTTTGCCATCTAATTGTCCAATAAGTTACTAATAAATAGTAGTAGTAATACTTTGATCCACTTTCCCGTTTAAATGAGAGTCTGACTTGAATGATTAGATACACAAAATCGTAGTTAAAATTTATACACACAGAATCGATAGATGCATGACTTGTATTTGCATAATCCGCTAACCATGGTAAGTGCATATAATTTGGTATAAGCGCTTGATGAGAGTAAGTTTTTATCCAAAATTATTGGATCTTTATTGGATGTAGAAACGATATACTTTCACACAGTAACAGGTGTAGTTAGTAATGATATAATCCATGTAATATGAGGTTTAGTGGATCCAAGTAAAGAAATTAAGAGATCCAAAGAATATAAACTACATTGTGAAAACACAGTAGCAAAATTCAGTCTTTATAGGCATATGATCTTCTAGATCAGCTGTTAGAAAAAAGCTAGAAAACCCAACATATTATGGTTTCATCATATTCTGGATATTGCATATCAGAAACCAGAACTGCAGTGAGGTAAAAACTTATAAGCATAACTTGACTGTAAATTACTAAAAGTGGTGTATGGAGGCTCATATTCTTACAGAGTATATGACCCTCAAATGAGCCAATTCTAGAGTATTTCAATAAGACTTTAGTTCGTTGTCTACTTTGGTAATGTCTATGATAAAAAACGGAGACTCTAAACGCCTTCTTTACAGTGATATTACAGAAGATTTGACATTGTACAACATCATATAAGATGCACTGTGTTTTGATAGGATAACCAGTGTGCCACAAACTTGGTCCAAAATCTCCGAATTGCTAAAAGAGTGCAACTAGATCTTCTAACCGGTTATATGCAACATTCATCTACAGAAGTTTCTGTGTCCTTCCTCTGTGTCTTCAGATTCTCTTTGTTCAGAATCAGTCCCATTTGTCAGTCTCCAATAAGATAGGTCTGATACAAGGAAACATCTGAATGCAAACAGAAGGCATAATTTCTTATGGTACCTCTATATTTGCCTTCCGTCATGACCTTGCTTCTGCTTCCCGAGAGACCTCAGGTTCAGGATTAATTGAAACAGAAACTGCTTCATTGCTGTTACTTACAGTACCTTGTGACCGTTCAGCAGTACGTAGAAACCACTGCCTTGAATGCTCCAATGAAATCTCAGAACTGTCAGAGTTTTGATCCCTGCCAAGCATTGCAGGGCGCCTTTGTTTGTTTTCAATAGATTCCTGTACGGAAAGACGACAAACTGGACAGGTAGACTGTTTTCTTAGCCATATATCAATGCATGAAAGATGGAAACTATGGCCACATTTGGGCATAATTCTCAGAATTTCGTTCTCCTGGTACTCCGATAAGCATATACTGCACCTGAAATTCAAATTGCATGACCTCATCAATGCACAAACTTCTCAAACTTAGTCAGAAAACACTTTAATTTAGTTATAAAGAAAAGACCAGGCTGGAAGACGAGAGGAAATAGCAGCCTGGACGGTAGAATGAGATTTATTATAACCTCAATGAACAATCAGACCTATGGTTTCACCCAATCCCCTGTATGAAAGTTCAACATAGACAAGAGGGAACCCAATAAAACACGACAGGGTGCATTCTTTCATCCCTATATGGTTATACCTATTTCTGCTAGCTTAGATAAATAGTACATCAGAATATTCATCACATTTATCTCTCCAAATGCATAAGATGATAGTTAATTGCCAAATGTTGTATGTAGCACATAGCTCAAACAAAGTGAATGGTGCTGCACTTACTGTGTATCTTCTTCTGAGGAGGTGAAAGCCTCACTGTGAAATTTCATGGTCGGAATTGCAGCAACCATAACTGAGTCAAGCCCGTTAATTCGATGCTCTGGCTGCCAGAATAGGTTTACACTAGTGAATTTGTCAGGAATTTCTAGGAATAACAACTTAAATCACAATTCATACACTTAACAGCTTAGAAGAGATATATCATAATTTCCAGTGAAGCAATATGCGGAAAGAAACAAATGCCAGTAGCAAAAAATTATTCACAGACCAGCATCCGCAAAATACCATCTTGAAACTAATAGCTTGTTTGTCCAAGCTTCTAAACTCAGCTTATTTTGGAAAGTGCTTTTTCTAAAACTGCTTTTCAAAAAAGTAATTTTGGTGAGAAACAATTTGTGTTCGACCAATAAATTTCAAAAACACTTTGAGAATCAATTTGTGTTTGACAAGTTTTTCCCTAAAAGCTAGTACTTTGTTGAGCTTCGACTAAACCAACTTCTGCTACTCCCCACATTTATTTTATCCCAAAAGCTTGGCCAAACATGCTATAACTGTTCCTGATAATTAAGCACAAGCAACGACTTAATTCGGAATGCAGCCAAAGAACTAAATTCTGAAAGCAAAAACATGCAATCTTGACAAGCACTCATACAAAGTACAGACTCTCCACATTGACTAATCAGTCTTGATATTTGGTGATTTTCTGCAGCTCCCTTTACTCAGATAGGGTAGTCAGTGATACTATAATCTCATTTTTCCACCTTTTGTTTCCATGATCACAAAAATCTTATTTTTTTGGTAAAACTTTGACAAAACCAGCAAGTCAATCTAGAACAAAGTTTAAGCCATCAAATCCTAAATCATTCTACACAAAACCAAAACACAATAAACAAATGGACTAGTACTAAACAGTTGTAGCTCTAACACAAAGCAAAACAATTATCTGCAAAATCAGAAAAATCTTCTTGAATGAATCAACAACTTTGATAAACATTGATTAGGAACTAAGAAAATGTAGTAATTTAAGCAAAACTTACCTGTTCAAGATCAATCCCTGATTCAATTTCAAACATTTGCCTTGATTGCCTCCTACTTATCCTACCACAAATCAGTCTAGTACACACAAACACAATAAAAGTTGCACTCATCCCAAAACCAATTATTGTGGTTATCAGATTCATGCCAGACCCAAACATCCCAACCCCACTTTGCTTCTTCTTCCTTTTCCCAATACAATAAATTTTCAATTCAAGAATGAGGGCAGAAGCAAATTGAAGAACATCTAGTCAAAGAAAGAGCCAAAATGAAAAGTAAAAAAGATTGTATTTTTACAAAGACCAATTATTAGAATAGATCCACCTGAATAAAACAAAGAAAAAGCAATAGAGATGGTCACTTAACAACTAATGAAAGGAGTACAAATACCAACACCCAGAATGAGATTCACCTTAAAAATTCAAGATTTTTTTTCAAATAACAAAAAGATACTTTTTTCAAAAAAAATCCCATCTAACATTGAATCCTAATCTCTTTGGGTGGACTCTAAGTTAAAAGAATTAAGACCAAGAATAGGGCCATAATGGATAGTGTGGATGAGAGAAGATGTGTAGGCTCTTTCTGTTCCTTTGGCTTTGCTTCCTTGGACTTATATCTCAGTGGGATCCACTCCAGTTACCCCACCCCCTCACCCCTCACCGTGGTTTATTGATATTCAATAATATTCCTTCGGTTTCAATTTATTTGACTTATTTTGGTTCGACAAGTAATTAAAAAAAGGTAAAGAAAACTTTTGAATACATGAAATGGTCATTAAGTCAAACAAATTGAAACGGATGGAATAGAAAATTAGAGGATGAGGAAGATTTTGAGAGGCCTAAAAGGGTATAAACTTTTTGAGAAATGATGGAATTGAAAGTTGTAAATGACTGTGTAAGAAAGAAAGTGGATTCTTAAAGATTCCTTAGTGAAAGAATGACAAAGATTCTGAATTGTCTAGGTGATTTGTTCTGTGCTTTTACTTTCAACCTTTTTTGCTTAAATAAGGTGCTAAGTGTGTTTACTAATTTGGGATAATGCTTTCTCTTTTTGTTATATAGTAAATGTCACTCTTGTACCATTTGACTTTATTTAGATAAATCTAGTGGGAAATCTCTCCACTTATGTTACTCATTCTGAAAGTGTTATTGTGGACCAGATTTCAATAATGAGACTCACATCTGAATTGGGTTGGGCTTAAAAGAAGAAGAAGAAGAATGTTCATTCATTGTTTTGCCCACTACTGACTTTTCTACTACCTTGTCTCCTGAAATAAGTCTAGTTACTTCAACAATCAGACATAATGAATCTAATTATGTGCTACTTTTTTTTATGTCAAACTTCAATCTTAGGGTGTGTTCGATACAAAAGAAAATATATATCGAAAAATATTTTTTAACTTTTTTTTATGATTGATTGGTCAAAAATTTTGGAAAATCTTTTATTTGGGAAAACAAATGTATTACAAATGAGAAAAATGACTTTCCTAGGTCATCCACATAATTAAAGGTTGAACTCATCAAGTTTAAATTTTGAATTTGTCTCTATCAGTACAAACTTATGTATAAACTTAAGTTGTCACATTACCTAAGGAGTAAGGACAATTTCGACATTTTGTTAGTATGTGATCATATGTTCAGACACAAATAATTATGTAAGAGTTCAGGGTTTATGTTTAATGAAAATGGATATACAAGCGCACATAAAATTAAACTTTTTGTACTTCTTTTTTAGTCCCATAATAACATAACTTTGTCATACTCATTTGTATATTTTGAATAAAGTGCAAGGTGGATGATTGCATCAGTTATCTTGATAAATCATGCTCTTCAACGATAACAATATATTGGTCAAGGTTGTAATTTTTAAATTAACTAATTATATCTCTTGTTGTTGGAATATTTAAATTGTCTGCATAATGGAGAAGCTGACCAACATTCAACTAGGTGAGATTGTGCTTCTACTTTTGGTGATTATTCACCATACAAAATTATTAGTAGCAAAAACATAATATACTATAATAATTTTGAACGCCCTTACAAGATAGTGACGAGTACTTAAACTACTTGATTGTGTTAGCACGCAGAAAAAGTTAGCTCGATAAATTAATATCATTATGCTACAAGGCTCCAAACCTTCTCCTGAACTTTGGAATCTGATACCTTCATTAATGGATACAATATATTGGTCAAGCTTATAATTTTCAAATATAATTAACTACCTGTATTTTTCACTAATTTTTCATTTAGCTGACGGATTATTTGTTATTAGCTACATAATGAAGAAGCTGACCATCATTCTACCAAGATTCTTTTTTTTTCCTCTTGGCTCTATTAGTTTTCTTAATCCATCCCTTCCTGTTTTAATTTGTTTGTCTTACTTCTCCTTTTTAGTCCGTTTAAGAGAAATGTCTCTTTTTTTTTTACAACTCCTTAGTTTCAACTTTTCAAATGATAAAATTCTACATATAAGACCATAAAATTCAAAAATCCTCTTTATTTTTTCAAATTTCGTGTCAAATCAAAACTAGACAAATAAATTGAAATAGAGAAATTATTTAATTTTGTATGCTCTTATAAAGTATAACTATATGTTTAACTGCCAGAATTAATAGTAATTCTGCAATACTTGTAGTAATTAAACTAGAATAATGATCTTCTTCTTCCTAAGAGCCTGTTGTCTGCTTCTGCTTAAATTAATTTGCTACTATTTTCCCTTAAGCTTTTAGTGTCATAAATGACTTGTCTCCTTTAATTTGACTATTTCATCCTTTCATTTTTATTTGTCATGTTATGCTTTTCGAAAGTCAATTTGATTAATTTTCAAAGTCAAATTACATTACATTAATTTGATATTTTAAACAAAAAATTTAGATATTCAAAAACTATACAAAAAGTACTACAAATTGTATTTTTTGCATATTAATATGATGAAAAATACATCATAAAATATTAATTAAAATTTTTATAGTTTGACTTTAAAAAAAGAAACTATAACCATTAAAAATGGACGGAGGTATGCATTTCATTTAAGTTGGACTTTCCTCGTGGACGTCACATATGTATACAAGTTTAACATTCTTATTAAAGTTTGTCTCACCATCTTACTATATGACATAATCATATTTGTCACACCTCGATCCATCACAATTAATCCACAAAGAGCGCGTGCATGTCAACTTGTATTTCATCTTATTCTTATATTAAAAAAAAATCTCCTTTTTTTTATGTGAATTTACTGGATACTCATTATAATTAGGTTGTGGCAGTGCTGGTCGCACTAAAGTCTGCATAGCTAATATACCTTCATAAAAGTGACACACTTTAATTCCTTTTGTGATCAAGAGAAGAAAAGAAAAACAATAATGCAAACGGATCATTGATAATTGATAAGTTCAACTCTTCAAATAATTAGTCCAATGTTTGCCTTTTCATCTAATTGCAGCTTAAGTAGTGGTGGTCTCCACACATAATATATTAGTAATTTAATTTAATGGTGGAATAGCCAACAAAAGCAAGTTGATTTTAAGCTTTGGTTATGGCTAACCTTATGCACTAGATCCCAATTACAATGATTGAGATGATAGAGACATTTTAGGTTGTAAGTGAATTTAAAATGTTGCTAAGTACATTCAAATGTTCTCTCGGAGCGGCTAATTAAGTCTTATTATAAGCTTCTGATATTATCTAGGAAGACTAGTATGTGCTACCAAACACTGATTTACACACATTTTTTTACACATACTATGTTTAACCAAAATAACACCATCTCTCTCCCAATTTATATATGTGATAATTTAATTTTTAAACTATTCATTCTACCATATTGAGATAATTTATAGTTATATAAATATGTATGATTTGTTTTACATTAATTAAAAGTTTTTCTTTTATTCTTAAGCATGTGTTCATTCAAACATTTTTATGTAAATTAATTAGAACGTAGAGAGTAATAAAATTGAATCGGTATTATTAGTGCACTTTAATTTGATTTTAATAGATATTTATGTCATTTAACTTTGGATGTGCACAAGCAGATACTTAAACTTGTATAAAATTGAACAAGTATACAAATACATCCTACGTAACAATTTGCATGAAATGCATTAGAGCTGATTTGTATTATGTCATATATAACGTATGTATTTACTTGTTCAACTTTATGCAAGTTCAAGTATCTATTCATACATAGACTAAATTGGAGAGCATAGATACCAGCAAACACTAAGTTAACGTGGAATAATACTCCCGTTAATTCCTCCACCACTTAGATGGATGGCCTCATAAATAATCTTCATAGTCTTCTTGAATATGTGGAGTACTGATATGAAATTGAAGGAATCAATGGCCGAATGAGACAAAAATCATTAGTCACTAAAACCCCAAATATATATATATATTTTATGACAAGAGAAACCCGCAGCCGCTACCCCCTCCTATGCAAATATCTCGCAAACCACATAGGAGAGATAAACCGCACTAGGCAAGCCTGGTGCGACGAGCTCGACCCAGAAGGCAAACCCCTTCCTTTCGCTGGCAAGGGATTTCGAACTTGAGACCTCCAACATGGAAGTTCCAAGCTCAAACCACTGGGCCACCCGAAGGGTAACTAAAACCCCAAATATACATCTACTATATAATTAATGTAACTTAATTCATAACCCAAATTTATAGTATTAATACTTGATTAATCCATGAAGGAATAGGAATTATAAAGAAGGAAAAAAGGACAAAAGAAAAAAGACAGAAAGATGAGGACTTTGGAGGGCCCTTCACTAATCAATATAATTGGTGCTACCAAATCCAACGTTCCAAAAACGTTTTCTCCATTCAAAATCCCTTCACTAATTTGTCTTCTTTTATGTTGATAAAAAAATGTATTTATCCTAATCAGAGACACGGAGTAAGAATTTAAACTTTATGGAGATTTAAAATTTTAAAACAACTATATTTAGTAACTGGATCATAACTTTAATTTTAACTCAAACATAAGTCTTAGACTAAGTCTACTAGGTTCGATCGAACTAATAGGTAACTTTTTAACTCTGTCCTGAACCCCACCAAATATTTACACATGAATTGCATTCCAAAATGATACACTTAGGAGGCAATGACTGCCTTTAATTAGTTTATCTTCTATTTATATATATATATATATGTGTGTGTGTGTGTGTGTGTGGAGATCTAAAGATTCACCCACCTAATATTTTCGCAATGCTATAAATTCAAACAAGATCAGGTGTTACTAATTAAAGAAACACTATAGAAAGAAGACAACATAAAGGTAAGTGTTTTAAGTACTATGTGTAATTATAATATTTCAGTTCAAATTAAATGAGAAGCAAGTTGCATCATTACCATTTCCATTATTCCCCTAGTTTGCCCTACATCCTTGCCTCTTAAGGTTAATTAACTAAATAGTTTATTTAGTTCAGGCAATTAACCCAATTATATTGCACGTCAAGTGGTGTTTATACTTATCAATTCATGACCCTTGTTTCTACATGGATGATTAATGTATTTATTTATGAGTTTAATATGCTTCTAAGAGTTTTTAATAGCTACGTCTTTGCATGTCAAGCCAAGACACTTATTCATTCTGCTAAGTATAATACATGTATTATGCAAAAGATTGATCACTAAAACTAATAGTAAAACAACAAACGAATAATTGAGAGACGGGGTATATGCTTTAGCCTTCGGGCCCTCAATTGACCTCTTTTAAGTATTAAATAGGATTAAGCACTTCGGATTGCTTGCTACTTCCTACCAATACTAATACATGATAATTTTGTCTATCAAAACTTAGGCAGATGAAAATAAATTACCTAAGTTCTTTTATCTTTATTCAGATTTAAACCTTCATCGTGTTTCACTTATTAATTGACAATTATATTTCTTTGTATTTTGAATTCCCTTAATAAAAAATTCTGACTCTGACACCATAACCACACCTGCTCAGCCACAATGGCTCAATAATTCTTTAAAGCGCCTTTATTTATAGTGCAAGATTGGCAACACTACTCCTTATAGTACAATACTTTCTTCTCTTGTCAACTATAGTAGTACTATTTTGTAACTTTCCCCTTAATTAATGGCTACATATTTAGAAAACATGAAAACCACCATCACAACCAACACCAACACCACCAAATCATCATCAACACAACCAAAGAAATCATCAATAACAAGAAAATTTGTAGGTGTAAGACAAAGACCCTCTGGAAGATGGGTTGCTGAGATAAAGGACTCGTCTCAACGTGTGAGATTATGGCTAGGAACATACGATACTGCTGAAGAAGCTGCTCATGCCTACGATGAAGCTGCCCGAGCCCTACGAGGCGAAAATGCACGAACCAACTTCGCTTCTACTGCTCCAAATTCCGATATGGATCAATCGCATAGTTCACATGATACTAAACATGGTCTTAGCTTTTCTTCTATAAAAGAGAAATTAAGTAAGAACTTACAAAGCATCATGGCTAGGAATTCAGAAAATAAGTCTTCTTCATCGTCCAAGAGTATTACTAGAGTAAGTGACCATTTCACATTTGCTAGGATTTTCCACTTCAAGAATAATTATGATCAACAATACCAAAATCATCATCGTCATGTGGACATGAATAAAGTTGTGCAACCAAGTATTAGAGTACTTCCACAAGACGTAACTGATAATAATAATAATAATGATTTGTGTTGGGAAAATTCATCCAGTGTATCTGATTGTAGTAGTGAATGGGCTGCTTTTAGGCAACTTGGGCTGGATTCTGATAATTATGGATCAGATGGAAGTGATCAGTATTTTGTTGGATCAGATCCATTAATGGCAGGGTGGATTAGTAGTCCAGATATTATGAGTAACAGTACTAATGAAGGATCATCAAGAAGCAAAAGGTTTAAGGTTTCTTCTTCTGTTATGGTTCCTCCTACTTTTAGTGAGAAAATTATGTACCATTTTAATTAGTTTTTGTTAATTTGTAATTTTATTTTAATTATGTGTTTTAAGATTAATCCAAAGTTGGATTTTTAAGAGATCCTAGGCTTCCTTTCCTAAGGGCAACAAAGCCAAAAAAATAATGTAATAGTTTTTATTGTTATCTCTGTGTGAACGTAGTCGTTGAAAACTTGTATATTAATTAATAAAGGAAGAAATTAGAAAAATGGAATCCAATGAATAAGAATTACACATGTATGTTCCAAAAAGATCAATAATGTTTAAAAGTCTTATTTAGGAGTAAAGCGCTTCTTATCAAAGACGATTTCATATACAAAATTCAAACTCGAGATCTCTAATTAACATACATTTCTTTATCATAACGGAACTGTGATCTGATTTGCACTTGAACACTAATTAAATCGATTTTGATGTTGGCATATTGCAAATGGAATGGCGGCCTTTGTAACATTTCTAGATTTTAGTAGAGATAAATATTAAACATGTATTATTAATCACGATATAAATAAATCAACAAATTAATGCTCAAAGTGCAGGCCCTTAATTCTTATATAATATATTAATTAAGGAAAATGACTTAGATAGTAGAGTTAAAAATATTGTATTTGGCTCTTTTCATGAACTTTGGAAGGTTGGATAGTGATATATACGATTCCTTAAGAGCATTTAGTTTGTCAGAATCACATTAATTAAATGTTCAACCTTCTTCTAATCAAACACAATGTTCAAGTCTTTGCAAAATTTATCTGTATATATCGAGTGTTTACATCAAATCAATAAATATATGATACGTGTTATCTAATGAAAATCTAATTTGAACGTTTTCCTCCTTCGAGTTACCGTTATTCCACACTTAGTGCTATGTATTGGTAATTTTGAAGACCAATAACAATAAGAAGAACCAGGAAAAACAAAGAAGAAAGATAAGAATAAGATTAAGAATTAAGATGGAAGACAACTGTTCGTATTTAATTTAATTTATATTACTAGTGCTTAAGATTTAAATACTTTGCAAAATGTAGCTACCTTTTAAATAAGTGCCTTAAAAATCAAATCAAAATGGCCCATGATGGATCCCCCCC